>NW_008827537.1:0-1700 GCF_000691245.1 Trypanosoma grayi
AATCCGACACTCTGGCACCATCACCGGCAGGCTGCGTGCATGAAATTGTACCTGCAGCAACTCACCACAGACGATACTACATCTTTCCAGGGATGATGTTCTAAACATTTTATGAGAAAATACGCAGCAATGGCACAGTGCAGCACACACAGCCAACGCCACTCCTCGTGATGCACGGCATAAAGCAGCGTGCTTTCCTCGCAAATACATAATATGAAATGTGTCCTAATCGATCCAAAAAAACTTTCAAACTACTTCTTAAAGAAGCGCCGCCAGCCTCCACTCACTCGATGGCGCACCAAAATAAAACCGAACATAATGACGCAGTACGACCGCAATGCCCATCTACGCGTGCTTCTTGGCGTGAATAGTGACGATCGAGTCGTCGGCGCTCGTAGAAAGATCATCCACCATCAACGACTGCCCAAGCACGCCTTTCCTTCTCTGTCCTCCACTCAGCCAGCTCACCGCCTTCGAGCTCTTGCTCGCAGCAGCCGAATACCGAGAAAGTTGGTCAGCATAGGCACCGTTGGCGCTCGTCGAGAATCCCAGCGACCCACCACCATTCACAAGAGCCTTCCGATCCATCACAAGGGAGATCTTCATCGCCAACCGCTGCATAATCCCACGGCAGTAATCGTTTTCACTCACCGACGCAGTTTTCCGCGGCACACGGACACTCCAACGCTGGCACAGTGACTGGAGCAACTTCAGCCGCCGTGACGGAACAAACGTACCAAAGAGCACTCTCAAAATAGAGAGAATAGACTGCGAAGCACCACTCAATGCGCTCTGTCGAGAAATATGCTCGCTGCTCGACGCATAATCCTCCTCCTCGTCAAGGTCCTGACGGTCAAGCCGCAGTGCGGCGAAGGTGCGCCCGGGCACAGCGTTCAGCTGGTACATCTCCACAGGCACAGGCACACCGCGCAGCGCCACACCGCCAAGCGCAGTCACGTCCAGCTGCTCACGCTCAGCCGTGCTCAGCGCCAGGTACGCCGCACCCGTCAGCAGCACCTGCCCGCCGTTACCAACGCTCTCAGTGCGCGCAGCAGTGTTCGACGTCCAGCCGTAGTAGTCGTAGCCCTTCGTCACCTCGTCCTGCCGGATGTCACACAGCCCGGTGTGCACACCCACACGCACACGCAGGCCGTTCCAGTACTGCCGGTACACAGCAGCGTCGAGGCGCGCAGTCGGCGGCACGTACTCCTCGTCCTCAGCAGCACGGCCCTCCTCGTCAGCATCGCAAAACAACGTACCCACGTGAATAGAGCGATGCCAAGAAGCCCACAGCAGCTGCCTCCCTGACGTGATTAGTAGACAAGGGGTCCTTCGCGTCAATGGAGAGCATCTGTACAACTCTCGTTGCTTCGGTGCTTTGGCCCACCGCACCTCGTGGAGCAGCCACCAGAAGCACAGAGACCACCAGCCCCACGCATACGTGCAGGCAGCAGTCCACCCCACCAGGGCGCAGTGCTCGCCGCCCCATAGTCACCGGTCGAAGCAGCGGCTTCGTGGCGTTGAGAGTCCCTTCCCCGGGCGAATGTATCTCCCATCACAAATACAACAGGAGAGACAAAGAGAGAGGAAGAGCGGCGCAAGTGCGACTGGTGGCGGCCCACACAGCGCACGCAACAGCAGCAAAAGACGGATCGAGTGGGAGGCCACGCAGCGAGCCCCTTCAGTGGGGCACACAGCAG
>NW_008827538.1:0-1697 GCF_000691245.1 Trypanosoma grayi
CGCAGTGCTGCTCTCGATGTCAGTGAACACAAGCGTCACGGGGTCTGTGGGCTCCTTCGGGGCGTTGTTGTTGTCACGGGCGTCTCTCCAACTTCCACAGCAAAGTATTACAACAATTATAACAGCCAAGGCGAACAAAGCAGTACCAACAGAAGCAGCACCAATCATATACTTCCAGTTGGTCTGTGTTGTGGCTTCCATACCTTCGACGTAGAAAATTACTTGTGAAGTTGGCTGTAGGATTGCGGGCACTGTGGGGTCGAGTGCACGCGCCATTGACCATACGAGCAGCGTGGGATCTCCGTAGTTAGAACCACAGTGCTCAGTAGGTGCCTCATCCCCACAATCCACATTATCAAAAAAAGATCCGTAGTGCATGTCATCCACAGTCACCATGACATTGGTGTAGAAAAAGTCAGCCAGATGCTTTGCACCAACCTTGTCCATTCGGGCAGCAACTGAGCGCATCAGACTTACAGTGGCGAAGCTCCTCAGCGCCAGCGGAGTCCACTTCGTCTTCTCCTCCACAGCAGCGTGGAACTTCTGCACCGTCTCAGACGTCGTGCTCTCGTCTGCCCAGTGCGGCAGGCTCGTCGCGAACACAAGGCGCCCAGCAGCCGCACTCCCATTGAACGCAGCAACAAACTCACCGTACAGCAACGAGAACTCCGTGAACAGCACAAACACACGCACACCGCTGTGCTTCGCCAGGTGACCCGCGACCACAGCGACATCGGCAGCAGCGAGGCCCACGACGAACACATCGCCATCGCGAGGCAGGTGGCTCTCCAGCGCGTCACCGCCACCCAGCAGCGCGGACGACAGCAGCGACCCATTAAACGTCACAAGCGACCGCCGTAGCACATCAGCAACAGCAGCAGCCCCGTCGCTGCGGATCACAGCGTGGGCGTTGGCGACAGTAGTGTTGCCGAGGTACTGCGCAACCACAAAGAACTCCTGCTCCAGCGTCGGTGACAGGTGAATCTCGCGCCGGCGAAACCGATTAACATGCGACTGGAGAGGCACCGGGTCAATGAATGTGATACCTTTCGTGTTCAGCAGATATTTGGGGAGAACTCCAACCACACAGTCAACATATCGCACTTCAAGCTCTTTGGTCAGGGCAGCACTGGCATCTGACACCGGGGTATTTATCGCTCTGGCCGACATAAAATGAAAACTTCCCAAGATTAGTTGATTGCCAATAGCGGCTGTGGTACCGTACGTTATGTCCTCCATTGCCCTCACAGCGTCATGCCGGTCAGTCATAACCATCATAATTAAGCCGAACGGAGACAACATCACTAAACTCTTAGCGTAACATTCCATCGGGTCGAGCAGTAGTGTTCCATCAATAATACGCTCCACAGCATAGTCCTCCACAAAATGCTTAACATAGACTGCACGCCCACCCTGGTTGCAGCGACAGACGACACCGTTCGAATCGGCAATATCGCTGCAATCATCCCCGAAGTCACCAATCACAAGATCATCGATCTTATACCGGCGCTGGTCGAAGAGAGACCTCTGAAATTTCGTGTTGTTTTCAAGCACCTCAGGGACGCTAACAGCCCGACTGAGCACCTCACCAGCAATCCACCCAGTGACCATCAACTCGCCGTCGCTGCCGTCCTTGAGAAAGTGGTCCGTGCTATTGTATTCGTCTGTGTGGTCCGACAGATATTGCGTCATCTCCT
>NW_008827539.1:0-621 GCF_000691245.1 Trypanosoma grayi
CGGGTGGCAGCATTCTGTAGCACCCAACAGAGTCAGTGCAGGTTGTAGTGGTGTACTGGCATACATCGAAAGAGCGCACCAGCATGTAGTCGGAAGCCGTGGTGCCGGTTGGGAGATTGGGTGCCCACGAGACACCCATACCGTAATACGGATAGAGTGTAGCAAAATCCGCATTGGTCTCTTCAATCAACATGAAGTCCATGCTCTTATTGGTCGTCCGAGGAGTGGAAAAGCCTACATTATCAGAACGCCCCGTGAATACCAAGTCCCAACGCCCCGAAGGCGCCCCACGATCAGGCACGAATGTAATTTTACTGTTTTCAGCATCAAGAGTCGCCGGCCAGCCAGGAATGAGACCTTCTCCATAATAGTACGAGGCGGAGAGGTTCAAGCCAATCAGTGGTTGGGCATCACTAACTTCACAGGTGTATGGGATGTTGGAAGAACTGAGTATTACGCTGGGAAAGCAGTTCGTGAGTGTCGCCAAGGTTTTGCCGTCGGCTGCAGGTGTCGCCATTCTCGTTCGGCTGGCCATGACACCAGCCGCAGCAGCAGAGCGAAGAAACGGTTCAATCACAACCATCAGTACCAGAAACAGCACCTGGATGTCTCTCAACTGCA
>NW_008827539.1:1054-1692 GCF_000691245.1 Trypanosoma grayi
CCCCTGCACCTCAGCACAGCCACTACACAGCTGCCTCCATACACTTCACACCAACAATCCCCTCAATGTCTGTTGCACCACTCCAAGAGGCACATCAGGTGGCCAGCATGCCCTGAACGCGTGTCAGCGACGCTTGCGTCACTCGTCAGAAGCACATGCTGAGGCACCGTCAGCGGGGACCACGCCACCACACTGTCGCCTGCAGGGTGATTCGAATTGTGTTGCTAGGGAAGAAGCCAATCCCTCAACAAGGAATACGCACACACACCTTCCTCACTCCCCTTGAAACCCAGACCCAAGTATTGTGACCGCCAGTCTCCACAAATGAGACACAAACACGAGAGGAAATCCCACCTTCAGTTTGCTCCTTGAACACATGGTGAGCACCACAAGCGTATACAGGAACAAAACCAAAAAGAAACCCACCAACAACTTGATTTAGTGTCGATTTCTGCAAGATGGGCTCTTTGATCGTTTCCTTCACAACGGCCATGTGCAGGTGAAGGACATGTCGAAGCAGCAATAATTCAACACACTTTCCCACTCAACTAGACTTGCTTCCCTCCGGAGGAATTCAAAAGACAAAAGCACACACACACACACATATCTTAATGACCATCCAAAGGCATCACACCTCA
>NW_008827540.1:0-744 GCF_000691245.1 Trypanosoma grayi
TGTGTGTATCACTTGGCGGGCACCAGCACATCTGTCCGCCCAGACGGGCGTACCTCAAACCCCCTCAGAGGTGCGCACGTGTAGGAATAGGCGCGTGCATGCGGGCGCTCTCACACACCACAACAGTGGGGTGGATGCTATCTCACTCTCTTTCCCGCCCTTGTTGCACCAACAGACAAAGCTACTGGCACAATTTTTCGTCTCAAACGACTGAGTTTTTCAACTTACTACCACTAGACAGCTGCGTCTCCCGCTAACCACAGTCAATGCTGTCGTCACTGATGCACCGAACGGCAACTCTGCGCGTGGCATCAGCCGCTTTCGCGGCATTTCACACCACCGCCGCAACCGCTGCACCACCAGTCCCTACCACTGTTGCCCCTGCCGGTCCTGTTGGGTACTCTAATGAAATTTCCGCTGCCCCGTCCAGCGCGGCGGCTACTGCGGTGGCGGCGGTGATTGGCGGCGATGCGCTGCCGTCTCTCGGCGACCCACGCGTGTCGGTGCTGCGCGACGAGGAGGCGCTTCTGCGTGCATCGGTGGGGCGTCTCGAGGCGGAGCGCGAGCTGGCGAGTATGCGACACCGCTGCGAAGTGGAGCTGCACTCGCTACGGGAGGGCCTGAAGGTACGCGAGGGAAAGGTGGAGCAGCTCGTGCGCCGCGTCATCACACGCAACCCGGCGGCGCGGCGGCGGGCGCAGCTAGCTGCCGCTGCTGCTGCGGAGAGCCAGCGGTACCTGAAGC
>NW_008827540.1:792-1692 GCF_000691245.1 Trypanosoma grayi
GCGATTGGCAGTCACGGCCGGGGAACTCCCACGCCGACGGCGGGGTAGAAGATGGGGCCGGAACTGCGCAGTGGCTGTCCGGCGCCGAGTCACCGGCAACGTGCAGTGGAGCGGTGCAGGTCGATGCTACCGACGAGAATAGCAGCAGTGGCGCGGCGACAGGGCTCGCTGACAGGACACAGAAGGCCACCGGAGCGGAGGTTGAAGAGGTTGCGGTTGTGAAGAAACGAAACAATAATAACAACAGAAACAGCAGCAGAAGCCAAAAGAGGATAAGCACAAAGAAGCCCACGAACCGACGTGCTAATGCAAAGAAGAACGCCGCTGAACAACAGAGCAAGATGCAGCAGCAGAAGAAGGCACAGCAGCAGAAGGAGAAGGCGCGACTGCAGAAGGAGAAGGAGAGGGCGCGGCAACAGAAGGAGAAGGAGAAGGCGCGACTGCAGAAGGAGAAGGAGAAGGCGCAGCTGCAGAAGAAGAAGACGCAGCAGCAGAAGAAGAAGGCTTCTGAGCTGAAGAGGAAACAGCAGCAGCCAAGAAAATTGCAAATGCAGAAGAAAAAGAAACAACAATAACCAACAACAAAAGAAGAAGAACCAGGCGCAAAGAAAGAGGCCTTAGCGATACTTTAGATTAAGGATCGACCTCCGCTAAAGCGAGGGAGGCTCAACCGCGCCGGAGGCAGAAAATGAGGCGAGCCGAGGGATGATGTAGACATGCTTGCGGCTTTTTAGTTCTGCCTATGTTGGTCTCATCACTTGCCTCTTGTATTTTGTGTGTAGAAACAGAGAGAAAGAATAAGAGAAGAAGTACGCGAATGAGTGCGTATGTGCAATACGAGTGGCGTGTGATATCTAGAGCCACTCTTTGCTCTGTATAGTTATTTATAAAGGTATATAT
>NW_008827541.1:0-1688 GCF_000691245.1 Trypanosoma grayi
AAGCCGTACCGCCGCTACTAGTACTGGTGGGGCTACTCTTGTTGTGCCTCTCTCCGATGTGGCCAGTATCGTGAACGCCTGCCTCGCCCAACACAGTATTATGCAGCAATGGGCGTTGGGACGGCAAGAGCTTTTGCGCTGCGAGGAACATGCCTTCATATCACTACTTCTGCAGCTGCAGCAGTTCCTGATCATGGGGGTTATGCGTCACGCCATGGGTGTGGAAGAAGAGCCTGCGACGTTGTCGCCGCCACCAAAGGAGCAGTTTGAGTGTGTGACAAGGCACGGCGAGGTAGATACCAGCAGCTCTATGACGCCGCGCGTCGGCGAAGGAAAGGGGGAGGAGCCCACATCGTGCCGACATGTGCCAGCAGCCAGGTCTTCTTCGTATCTTCGTCGATTCTTGCACCACGGCGACTCCGCAAACGAGCTGACTCCGCGGACTGAAAGAAGGCGTCAAGGCGGCTACAACAGCAGCATTCGTCAACAGGAGAAAGTGGATAATGGGAAAATGAGAACGGTGTTGACGCGGAGGCTGAATGATTCGCCACGACGCTCGGTGTCCTTTCTCCAAAGTGCTGAAGAAGCGCGTGAGTTGGACCTGGTGCAGACACCGTCGCGACAACCCCCTCAGAAGGCAGCCTTCCTGCGCCACCGCACGCCCACGACCAGGCCAACGCCAACGCCGCCCAAAAGACGGATAACAGCAGGATCCGCACCCACCTACCGCCTTAGCTCCCCTGCGACGGCCGTCTTCGCCAATGCTGCTGGTGCATCCCCGTCGCGGGGGCGAGTGCGGACTGCGACCCCAACCCCGCCTCAGCGGTCAGAATCTCGGCAGCAAGACGAAAAACAGCACCAGCAGGAAGCAGCGGGGCTGCGGAGGAACACCAAAGCGGCGCCCCCACAAATCGACCGCGGAGTTGTTGTTGAGTATTTGCGCCAGTTGCTGCATCCAGCGTTCAACAGTGGAACGCTCTCCGCCGCGCAGATAAGTGACATTGTGCAGCGGACAGCCGGCGGCCTTTTGGACGGAGGCTTCGGGGACACCATTCCGGGGGCACCGCAGTGGAGGCAGCGGCTGTGGATGCAGGTGGAACGCCTTTTGGGGGAGGCACTCGTCGGAAAACCGTGAAGCGACGTCGTTGCCTCGCCTTCTTCCTATATTCCCCTCTCAGTTTTCATGTTTTTACCGCTATCCCTTATCGATGAGTCAACCCTTCTTTGTTTTGTTATTGGCATTTGCTGGGATTTGTTATGATTGACTTTTTCGTTCTGCCCCGGCTTCGGCGCATCGCCAAGAGCCATGCGCACATGCCAACATTGCCGCTCTGTGCGTTTTTTTTTTTGTGCCTTTGCCTTCCCTGCTTCTTCTGCGAAGGCTAGCTGAAGTAGTAACGGCGGTCCGCCTTCGATGCGCCTTTGCCTCCCCCTGGCACCATCACCCCATCCCCTTCCGCATCACGGAACGCCCGCCCACACGGGACGGAGCGGGAATGAGTCAGAATGGCGCCCTTTCCGCGCGACGGCCTCCCTACAAACATGGGCTGCACGCGCACAAACGGCGCCAAAGATGCATCACTGGCGCGCGGCTTTTTGCTCGCGCCTGGTCCCGACCGCCCCTCCGAGAGGACGCCCGGAGCGGAGCGCTCGGCGGCATGTCCGGGTGGCGGGGGGCGCGCGCGTCC
>NW_008827542.1:0-1686 GCF_000691245.1 Trypanosoma grayi
CTGAGTTGGACACCGCGAGGCGGTCACCGAGGGCGAAGCCGCTGCCGCTGCTCACGACTGACGCATTCGTCACGGAGAGCACCGACTGGTCCCCCAGGCTGAGAACCGACGAGGGCGGCACGTACATCGCATACGCACTGTCACCGCCCGACGCCTCCAGCGAAACTCCGTCAAGCGCCACAACGCTCGACAACAGGCTCACGTCGCCACCGACGTACATCGCCATCCCACCCGCGGCGGACGTCCTCAGAGCGGTGTTGTTCACGCGCAGCTGCGAGTGCGATAGCGCGGTACTGTACAGCACAAGCGGCGCCGCCACCGCGTCAGCCAGACCACCGATCGGGGCGTAGCTCACCGGGCCCGTCGTCACAATCGTTGAGTCGCTGACCGTCACATTCGTGCGTGCCGGCAGGTTGTACGCGAACACAAGCGAGCAGAAGCGCCCGGAGAGCCCGCTCACGCTCACCTCCAGGCTCTGATCGCCCGACTGTTCACCTCTGTACCCGCGCACGTAGATCTGTGAGCCACCGTCGCAGACGCAGTTCCTCAGGTCGATGCGCAGCGCGCCAGGGAGCATTGCCGCCACGTCCAGCACTACCGCGACGCCATTTGTGATCGACACGCTGTCGAGCAGCACGCTGTCAATGGCGCGGCCAACAACAATGGCGTTGCTGATCGTGCTGCCCCGAAACTCGAAGGGGACAGCGCGCGCCGTGGGGATGCAGGCAGCCGCGACAACGAGCGCCACCACCAGGAGAAGTGCCACACGCAAAGACGCACCGGTGTGCCGCCGCAACTCTGCTGCTGAGGCCATTGGACGACAAAAGTGAGGGTCTCTCGTGCGGCCGTGAAGTGTTGGGGCCGCTTGATCGGGCTCTGCCACTGATTGTCAATTGCTCTTCTAACACCGGCGAAAAGAGATACTCAATCCGCCAGCAAGTACTACTAAAAGAAGAAACACCTTAGCTTTCGATATGCGATGCTTCGCGTTGGTTACCTTGTCTTTGTAGTAAAGGAAGAACACGCAACGAAAAGGACAGTTATTTACCTCTGACAGCACCAACAGCCAGACAAATCTTTCACCCAGGCCAGAACTGCACCAGAGTCCGTTGCCTCCCCTGCACATTGTCAAAGACAGGCCATAGTAGCTTTTCCTTTGACATTTAACATACTTCCCACCAATCACACTATTCGTACAATCGAAGGAGGCAACTCCGCCTCCCCCAAGTGACTCCTGTGAATAGCCGGAACTTCATCGCACCCATGATGGTAGTGGCCGCATAAGAACTACTCGATGCGCCTTCATGAACGCCAGACGCCCAGTATGTGCTTAGACATCACCGCGAGAAGGGGAAGAAGAATCAAACAAAGAAAGCAAGGAGAGGGGCTTGTTGGTCAGTTGCCAGTAGTCAAAGCGTCGGTTTTCGGCTCATGGGGGTCGGTATTGCAGAACACATAAGTGACATCACGTTATACGCGCAAATGCTGTAGGGCACAGGCCCACTATTTCCCACAGCACGGAAAGCAGCCCTGTCTTGTATCTGGGTTGACCGGACGTGATACATGAGTTTCCTCCGCGAACACTCGCTCGACGTCACTCCACAACGTCAGCACCGCTGTGGGGTGAGCAGCGTCTGCTGCCGTCGCGGTCACTGACAGTGCCACCTTGGCGATGCCCACTGACGG
>NW_008827543.1:0-1685 GCF_000691245.1 Trypanosoma grayi
GAAGATCCTTCGCCCTGTCTTCGAGCGAACCATCGAGAAGGATGGCGACATGTCATCTTTGAGCGTCTCTGGGAACAAAATCACAGAAGATCTGGACAGTACGCAGGCGAGCTCGATGCGGCAACTGTACGACATGCAAGACCCGGACACCATGTACTTCGCCATCCCAGGGGGCGAGAGCGGCAACCCGTACTCGGAGTACTACCAGAACCTGCTGGATAAGTTCGCCAAGCGTGACTACGTGAAGGTGGCAGCCTCAGTGGGCGCCGTCAACGAAATGCTGGAGGGCGGCCGAGCCAGGCACCACCAAGTACTTTCCCCATGAGGACCTCGCCGCAGAAGAAAAGCGTGGACACGCAGTTTTGTGTCGAAAAAAAAAAGGCTTGGAAAAAATTAAATCTCTGCCATTGAGCCTTTTGTTATATTTTTGTTTTAAGGAATACAGAAGCAAAAAATGTTATGAACGCCGCCGTATGTATATGTATGCATATTTATTTATATTTCGTAGGCTTTTTTATCTTTGTGGAACTATCCTTTCATTGTTTTTTTTTTCTTGTTTTGGCCAACACATTGACCCATCATTTTTTTTTTGTTTGAAAGGCGGACTCGGCCACGTTCCGGGGAAGCAGACGGTGCGAGGTGGGCAACGCCACCCGTACGTGTTATTCATGGAAGCTTATGCTTATTTCGTGCAGGTACATTCTGCACGATGAATGAGAGACTACTGAGAGGGGCGATGAGGGACTACTGGAGCACGTGTTTCCCTTTCTGTTCCAGCCAGCAATACTGGTAAACTCTTCCTTCCACATTTTTTTTGACTGTTGCCTTTTATTGCGTGTGTACGCTCGCACGTGATTCTGAAGGACTAGTAACAGCAGACAACAAAGGATGGAGAACGGTAAGTCGGAGCCCATAAATAAGGAGCCACCGGCCGAGCACAATAAAGACGAGAAACAGGCACAGGAGTCAGATGTGACCGCTTGCGACCGTGTGACGAATGCCGTGGCACTATTCCTGCTCGCTGCTGTCATGGCAACGTCGGTTGTTTGCATGGAAGACTTACGACGGCGACACGCCGCTGTGTGTGCTTTCGTGTTCCTCGCCGTTGCGGATTCGGTTGGCCACGTGGTTGCGTCGGGAGCTTCTTATCAGCGTATCATGCAGAAAAAAAATCATACTGGCGCTGAGGAGTGGCAGTGCAGCTATGAAATACTTTTCGCAAGTGCGATGTTGCTCTTCTGTCGGGCCCTTTAATATTTTTGTGGATTTTGATCGTGCTTTAAATCCTCTTAGCCTTTTTGCTCGCTATTGAGAAGAAGATGGGCGGTTTTTTGACTGTTTGCTCCCACACCGCATGTGCCCTGTCTCCCGTGGAAGCAATAGTGCTACATTGCGAGGAATCCTTTTGTCCGCGTGGTGGTCCCTGTCATTCCTTTTTAGTTCTTTGCTGGAGTTTTGGGGGGGATGTGCTGGAAATGACTGCTACAGGTGGCGTGCCCTGTGCCGTTGGAGTGTTTCCGCTTAGGAGGCACAAAGGTGCCTGCCAGGAGGCTTCTGGTAGTAATGGGGAAGCAGACATAGGTGGTGGGTGGAGCTTTACGGGAGGACTTTTGGCATTGAGTCTGCCACGATTCTGCCCAATGAGACCGATAATGCTATTTTTGAAAAGCTGATAATTTTTTTTT
>NW_008827544.1:0-1685 GCF_000691245.1 Trypanosoma grayi
GCCAAGGCTGCTGCTCCCGCCAAGGCTGCCGCCGCGCCTGCCGGCAAGAAGGCTGGTGGCAAGAAGTGAAGCGTACCCCAAGACCAGTAAGTCGTTTTCATTTGTTTTTTTTTCTTCCACTGAGTGAAGAAGCGTAGACTTGGTGCTCCTTCCGCAAGACTGGATAGAGGATCCTCTGTGAGGGTATGCTGTAGACTGGATTTAAACCATTCTTGCTTTTCTTTTCTCTCCCGTTTTTCTTTTATTGGTCGACATTTGCGCAGTTGTGTGGCGGTGTATCCCGCACAGCGCAAAGAAGTTGCGAACGAAAATGTCGCACGCCACGTCTGATTTGGAGTACTTTAAATGTGACATGTGCGGAGTGTACCTCCACAAGGACATCTTCTGCAATCACCGGCGTGAGTGTAAAGGCCTTGACTCGAAGGAGCTGAAGAAGGGACAGTGCCGTCAAATCGAGGCTGCATTAAATGACGAAATGCGGCGCCGGCTTGCGTCACAAATGGGAGAGGAAAAAGCCCTCGTGCCCGTTGAGCTCGCCGAACGGCACCAACAGGCACGCGTGCGGCGGAATGTGGCAGACGCGTATCAGGCCGACCTAGACAAGAAGATGCAGGAGTGCTTTGCACCTGAAAAGATGAAGGCGCTCGCAGCGTTTCTTGAGGAGTGATGCGTGGATATCATGCAGCATCTGTATCCACTCCTTGGACTGTTGTTCTTTTTTGTTCGTCAGCGGTCGATGAAGAGACACAGCTGCCTTTCTTGTCATGGCCACACACATGTAGAGTACATGGATCACGACACAATAAGGCTGTGTGTTGCACTGAGGGGAAGCATTACGCTATTATTGTTGTTGACTCTTCTGCTCTGTTGCCTTGCTGCAAGAAAAGTTTGAGAGTGGTGCAACATATGTTTTCCTCGTATCCAGTACCGCTGCTTCTAACATGAAATCCTATATCTTATTCTTTAATTTTTTTTGTTTCCTGTAGGCATTCACACTTCGCGTCGTAAAGCACACACGATTACACGATGGTGTCGCTGAAGCTGCAGGCTCGCTTGGCTGCGGACATCCTCCGCTGCGGTCGCAACCGTGTGTGGCTGGACCCCAATGAGGCGATGGAGATCCAGAACGCAAACTCGCGCAAGAGTGTGCGCAAGCTGATCAAGGATGGTCTTGTCATCCGCAAGCCTGTCAAGGTGCACTCGCGCTCCCGCTGGCGTCACATGAAGGAGGCGAAGAGCATGGGCCGCCACGAGGGAACTGGCCGCCGTGAGGGTACCCGCGAGGCGCGCATGCCGAGCAAGGAGCTGTGGATGCGCCGTCTGCGCATTCTCCGCCGCCTGCTGCGCAAGTACCGCGAGGAGAAGAAGATCGACCGCCACATTTACCGCGAGCTGTACACCAAGGCGAAGGGCAACGTGTTCCGCAACAAGCGCAACCTTATGGAGCACATCCACAAGGTGAAGAACGAGAAGAAGAAGGAGCGCCAGCTGGCTGAGCAGCTTGCGGCGAAGCGCCTGAAGGATGAGCAGAACCGCCACAAGGCCCGCAAGCAGGAGCTGAAGAAGCGCGAGAAGGACCGCGAACGTGCGCGCCGCGAGGATGCCGCCGCCGCTGCTGCCGCCAAGTTGAGCGCTGCCGCCAAGAAGGCCGCTGCACCTGCTGGCAAGAAGGGCGTGAAGGCTGC
>NW_008827545.1:0-1685 GCF_000691245.1 Trypanosoma grayi
TCCCCGTACATCATTTGGCCAAAAATAGCCTATTTTCAGGGAGAGGGGTTTCGATTGGGGTTGGTGTAATATAATATAAATTAATTTCGAGTTATGATAATCTGCTTTATTTAAAATTGTATATATACTCAATCATAATATAAAACGATGATGATGAAAAGATCTGAGTTAAAGTTATAAAGTTAATTTGAATTCTATTATGAAAAATCTTACATTGTTTTGGTTTCCATCTTGTGGTAAGTGTACTAATTACTTTATGTTTTGGTTTGGGGTAATGTATTTTGTATTCTTCTATAGGTTTGTTATGCGTGGGCATAAAAGTTGTTTGTGTTTGCTGTATGCGTTCATTGTTGTGGTATTCTGTCGTATAGGATGATGCTGGTTGTTGGGTTGTGGTGTGTTGCTTGTATGGGTTGAGGTCTTACTAAAATTGGTACCATTAAAATCCAAAATGTGGGTTTTTGGGAGGGGCGTTCAACTTTATAGGCCGGAATTCATGCATGTTCCCCGTACATCATTTGGCCAAAAATAGCCTATTTTCAGGGAGAGGGGTTTCGATTGGGGTTGGTGTAATATAGTATTTAATTACTTTGTTTGTTTGTTAAAATTGGGGTGGTGGTTGTTATAGTTTTCCTTAGGGTATTGTGGGGTAGGGTGGGGTATTATAGGGGTAGGGGTATTATAGGGGTAGGGGTGTTGTGGGGTAGGGTGTTGCGTGTGGTGTATTGTGTTGTGTTCATTGGGTGGGGATACTTTGCAAATTGTATCACGGTAAAATCCCAAAATGTGTGTTTTCGGGAGGGGCGTTCAACTTTATAGGCCAGAATTCATGCATGTTCCCCGTACATNCTATTTTCAGGGAGAGGGGTTTCGATTGGGGTTGGTGTAATATAGTATTCGGTGTGGTTACGTCTACTCCGTTGTATATACTTTGGCTTATTTTGTGGGGTGGTATCTATTTACTTTCTTGGGTAGGTTACGTGTTCTTGGTACTTTAAAATAATTAATAAGAATATTTATGATATAGATTTTAATTAAGATTGTAATTATATAGGTAACATTTCAATGAAGAGAAATCAATAAAAGGTTGATCGGTAAATTTACGTTAATGATTTTATGTTAACTGTATTTAATTATTTATGTTATGACATACACTGACGTTGTTTGGGTATAGGGTTGCTAATTCAATCTGAGGTGGTGTGGTGTATTTGGGTATGGGTGTTTTGTATTATTTATTTATGCTTGCTGAAATCGTGTCCTAAAATCCCAAAATGTGGGTTTTTGGGAGGGGCGTTCAACTTTATGGCCGGAAATTCATACAGGATCCCCGTACATCATTTGGCCAAAAATAGCCTATTTTCAGGGAGAGGGGTTTCGATTGGGGTTGGTGTAATATAATATAAATTAATTTCGAGTTATGATTTTAGTTAATATTGATAGTTATATAAAACACAAAAGACATAAGAAAAAGTCTAATAATAAGATGATATATAATAGTTTACTTTAACTTTATACTTTAATTCTTATTTAATTTATATTATATAGTGTGGGTGGTAAGGTGCTGTTTGCTTTATGGTGACAATAAAATGTGGTGTGAAATCCCAAAATGTGGGTTTTCGGGAGGGGCGTTCAACTTTATGGCCGGAAATTCATACAGGATCCCCGTACATCATTTGGCCAAAAAT
>NW_008827546.1:0-557 GCF_000691245.1 Trypanosoma grayi
TCCCCGTACATCATTTGGCCAAAAATAGCCTATTTTCGGGGAGAGGGGTTTCGATTGGGGTTGGTGTAATATAGTATTAATTCCTGATTTTGGGTGGGTGTTTGTGTGTGGTTAATTAATAAGAATTTGATTATATGATTTATTATACTTTATGATCTTATATATATACAATAATGATGTTAGGTAAAGGTAAAGAGATAAAAATGTTACTTAAGATTTTAGATAAAGATATTATATATTATTTAATAAATTATTTTGTATTTGAGTGTTGAGTACAGGTGGTTTTAATTTTAGTTTTAGTTTGGTGTGTATGGGATGCGCATTGATGATGGGCGTAGGTTGGAATGGTTAGGGTGGGGTGGGTTGGGGTTGTGGTAGGTTGTGTTGGGATTGGATTTGGTAACAAAATTATTTTTAAAAATCCCAAAATGTGGGTTTTCGGGAGGGGCGTTCAACTTTATAGGCCGGAATTCATGCATGTTCCCCGTACATCATTTGGCCAAAAATAGCCTATTTTCAGGGAGAGGGGTTTCGATTGGGGTTGGTGTAATATAGTA
>NW_008827546.1:802-1685 GCF_000691245.1 Trypanosoma grayi
AAAATCCCAAAATGTGGGTTTTCGGGAGGGGCGTTCAACTTTATAGGCCGGAATTCATGCATGTTCCCCGTACATCATTTGGCCNGGGAGAGGGGTTTCGATTGGGGTTGGTGTAATATAATAATAATTCGGTGTGGTGGGGATTTTAATTAATTTAGTATTTTGTTTGTTCATTTTATTTTATTCTCTGGATTGGGTGTATACTGTTGAGGTGGATTTAATATTTTATTTACGGAATTATTTCTACTTTGTTTATTAATATAGGTGTGGAGGGTGGCACTGTGTATATAAATAAATTTAAATTATAGATATTTTATTAACTGTATCTTTATGATCTTAATATATAATAATATAACATACAGATCGAGAATTAATATATGATAAGTTATAGTTTATAGATAGATTTTAATGTATTTGAATTCTTATTTATATCTCATCATTTTGGTCTTGTTATGAGTGGTTAAAATCTCAAAATGTGGGTTTTCGGGAGGGGCGTTCAACTTTATGGNCCAAAATCGGGTTTTTACAGGATTAGGGACTTCGATTGGGGTTGGTGTAATATAATATTAATTAATTTTATTTTAGTTATATTTTAAACTTTAACTATAGATATTATATAAACGATAAATTCACTATAAAGATATAATAGATGATATAAGATTAGTTCTATTTAAATTTGATATTATATATTTATATTATATTTATTATTAACGGCATGTACCTGGTTTCTGTGGTTGTATATGATGCTGAAGCGTTGCTGTTTTGTTTTGTTTTATTTACCAAATTTGTGGCTAAAATCTCAAAAACGTGGTTTTCGGGAGGGGCGTTCAACTTTATGGCCGGAAATTCATACAGGATCCCCGTACATCATTTGGCCAAAAAT
>NW_008827547.1:0-1681 GCF_000691245.1 Trypanosoma grayi
ATGTACGGGGATCCTGTATGAATTTCCGGCCATAAAGTTGAACGCCCCTCCCAAAAACACACATTTTGACATTTTGGGACAAAATTGGGTAAAGAATATCATGTCCAACTCCAATAAATAAAATAAATAACCAATTTTAATAATCTTATCTAAACTTTATATATTTACCATCTAGATATCTCGTTCTTATTGATGTATGTTTATTATATGATCTATAAAATATAACTAAAATATACAACTTCATCGAATTTATACTATATTACACCAACCCCAATCGAAGTCCCTAATCCCAAAAAACCATGATTTTAGGCAAAATGATGTACGGGGATCCTGTATGAATTTCCGGCCATAAAGTTGAACGCCCCTCCCGAAAACCACGTTTTTGACATTTCGGACACAATTTTATCAAATTTTATTAACAACATGTCACCTACTACACCCCAACTCCAGCCCATGCCTTAACCCACATTTCAACCCAACACTAGCCCCAACACCAACCCATACCTTAACCATTCCACACAACCCATACCTTAACCCAACCCACACCAACCACAACCTCAACCACAACCCTAACCCTAACCCATGTACAATGTATAACAAAATAATTTAAATTTAATATCAATAAACTATAATTAAAGATATATATTACGATATCATCTATCATTACACGTTACATTCATGCGTTTGTATATATATAAAGTTACAATAAAATAGTCAAAGTATTAATATCTAAATTTATTAAAAGTAACCAACCACAACACTATATTACACCAACCCCAATCGAAACCCCTCTCCCTGAATTATAGCCATTTTTAGCCAAATAATGTACGGGGAACATGCATGAATTCTGGCCTATAAAGTTGAACGCCCCTCCCAAAAAGCACGTTTTTAACATTTTCTGATAAAATAATTAACACAGCATCTACTGCACCATCCCCAAAGTAAAGGAGTAAATAAATCTTTAATTAATATTTTATAACATTTAAATAATCATCATCAAATTTTCGTCTTATATTTTCCGTTCCGTTATTTCTTTTTTGGTTTGTTATATACAGTTTATAATCATTTACAGTTTTACTAATACCAAATATTAATTTATTATATTACACCAACCCCAATCGAAACCCCTCTCCCTGAAAATAGGCTATTTTTGGCCAAATGATGTACGGGGAACATGCATGAATTCTGGCCTATAAAGTTGAACGCCCCTCCCAAAAACCCACATTTTGGATTTTGCAACCCTAATTCCGTGACACAAAAACAACCCACCTGGTGTACTAATTAATAAATAAATATAACAATAAATTTTAGTATAACTTTAAGATCCATTTTATAACTTATCATCACACCATTCTTTATTGTTGATATTATATAATCCAATTAAACTTAAAATAAAATATAATCAAATAAATATTTAAACTTTAACATACACCCACCCACCCGTCAACGAAACTACACCAACCCCGTAATATAATATTCCAAAATAAACCAAAATAATAAACCCAAACCATAACCACAAAATAACAAAATATTTTATTAAATCCCAACCCCAAATTAAGAGTAGAATATACAAATTCATTATAATACCACACCACCCGAATTAAATACTATATTACACCAACCCCAATCGAAACCCCTCTCCCTGAAAATAGGCTATTTTTGGCCAAATGATGTACGGGGA
>NW_008827548.1:0-1680 GCF_000691245.1 Trypanosoma grayi
TCCGCCTCGGAGCTCCACACGCGCAGCGTCGCGTCGTCGGAGGCGGAGACGATGCGCAGGGCGGCGCCACTACCGCACGACACGACGTGCCGCACCGCCCCCTCGTGCCCGAGCCCAGCAGCACGCATGCGGCTCTCCGCCGTGTCGTACTGGACAAGCGTGGCGTCGTCAAGACCGACAAAGACGGTGTTGTCCGCGCCACTGGCGACAGCCCATGCACTTTTGCCCACGTCGATGGAGCCATCCTCGACGAAGCTGCGCACCTTCTTCTCGGAGGCAAGAGCTGGCGGGGGCACACGCGACTTTCGCTTTGCGCGCTGCTCCGCATCGTACTCGCCAAGTTGCTGAAGCACCGCCTCCGGCAGTGCCGGCCCGCTGGTCTCGTGCAAGCTGCTCTTCTCTGCTGACGCGTTGGTGTGCGCCCCTGCCGACTCGCGGTCTTTAATGAACGTCGCTATGACACGGCAGGCCGCCTCGTACTGGTGCAGCGCCTGTGCCAGCTCTTGCTGCGTCTGTGCAAGCTGCTGCCGGAGCGAAAACTGCTCGAGCATAAACGCGTCCCACTGCGCGTGCAGCCGCGCCAGCGTGGCGGGGATGGTATCGCTGCTGGGCGCTGGCCCCGAAAGCGGCGTTGGGCGCACGGCTATTAAGTCATCCTTCTGCAGCGGCTCGCCGGTGACGGGGCAGCGGCCGTGCTCGGCGATGTACTTCTCGATGAGGGAGCGCTCGTACAAGCAGCCGGAGTGCCTTGACACCACCGGCTCGTGCGGCACACGGCTAGACATACAGCAGAACATGGCCTTATACCTTTCTAACTTTCTCTCTCTCTCTCACTCTTTTTCACACACGCACACACACCCATCCACACGCACAATTAGAGAAACAAGTAAGAAAAGTCAATCGAAGAAACAAAACAAGAAACTCAAGATGCACGAGACGCACGAAAAAATGTATAACATGATGCCCACATGCAGCGAGAGGTCCCACGAGTCCATTCTGTATTCATTTTTGTCTTTTTGTTCGCCATTGCACACTCCAACGCGTACCCAAACACGAGGAAGTGGCGTAAGTAGTTTCACATCACCAGCCATGCATGGCCCAAGGCCTGGCGTGCGGAGGGACGCTGATCCGGATCCGCCGTCAGGAGAAAGAGAATGAAGCGCTTCGCCTCATCGCTGACGTCTCTCCAGATGGGCTGCTGGAACGGAATGTTGCGGCGCAGAATGCTCGCAAACACATCCGTCGGCGTGCGGCCGTCAAAGGGCAGCATCCCGCTGAGGAGGGCGTAGGTCACGACGCCCAGCGACCATACATCGCACTTCTCTGTGTAGCCTCGCGTAGGCACGTCTGCCCGCCCCTGCGCCATGCCGATGCGGGCAATCTCCGGTGCGCTGTACTGTGGTGAGCCGACACACTCGTTGTTTGGCTCCGTTCCTGTCGCGAAGCCAAAGTCACAGATGCAGACACTCGTCGGTGGTCCCTTCGCGTCGGTGGGCGCACGAATGAGCACGTTCTCCGTCTTGATGTCGCGGTGCATCACGCCGAAGCCGTGCAGATGGGCGAGTGCGTGCAGCAGCTGCCGCACCACAACAACGGCGGCGGCCTCCCGCAGCGGGCCGCGGCGCGTGACGTAGTCGAGCAACGTGCCACCGCCAGCGCGATCCATGACGACGTACGCCC
>NW_008827549.1:0-1678 GCF_000691245.1 Trypanosoma grayi
CCACAACCACATGCATCATCTGCTCCACAACAGCATTGGTTGGGTTCGCGTGTTTCCGTGGGGTGTAGTACACGTAGGCAACGCTGCAGATCACGCGCCGCAGGTCATTGTCATCTTTGCTTTTCAAAGCATCGACAGAAGAGTATGAGTTAACCGATGATCCCATATTAACACCTATCATATTGTTATCCACAAGGAGACGGTCCGGCATGTACGACCGGACTTTGTGGAGGCGGCGACGGAGTGTGTCACACACATCCGCCAGCTCCCGCACCTCGCGCAGCAAAACAGGGCGGTGCTGCGCCGCACCAACGGGGGCACCACTTAGCGCCATCTTCAGCTCTCTCTTTGTTGTGCGAAGCGGGCGAATCAGGCAGCACTCCACGAATGCAATGCACGCACCTGTCACCAGCACAAGAACAAGAACACCACCAGCAATACCAATGTCGCGGTACACGAAAACCGGACCAAAGTAGTAGCTGCGGGTTGTCACCACCACAAGCAGCATTGCGACCCCGCTCTCCGTGACAATATGCTCCGCGGTAATACGACCGTTGTATCCGCCATATGGGAAAACATCCTCTTCATTCTTACCGCTAATGAGGGCACGGCGAAGATCTATATTCCGGAGCCCCTCACGCATTATGGGGTCAGTAACATCATCAACGTACATGAACCGCATTGGTTCACCCCTTGCTGCAGACATCCATGGATTTGACACATTGGAAAGAGGCTGGGCCCAACTGTTAGCAAAGACAAGGAGCCGCTCAGCCGTTACATTGGGGTCCACTAGCATCACGCGAATTCCAGTTTCTGATGCGTTGTACCACTGCACACTTGTTAGCGTCTCTGTAGACATTGTCGCGTGCAAATAGCCTACGCCCGTAGTCTTGTCATCGTACACCTCAAAGAACGGGAACACAAAGGTGGCGTACATCGGTGGGTAGCGTGGTGTTACCCAGTATTGTGAAAGATTCATCACCTCACCGCTCGCAAGTGACTCATTCCATCGATTCACCACTGTATCGTGCCGGTTGTTAGCCGAGAACCTATCGACGCTCGTAGGACTAGGAAGAAAGTGCAAAGGCCGCAATGGCTGCTGGTATTCCAGAGTCACAGGATCAACGACGAATAGGTCATCAATGAGGCCGTTACGGCTCATTGTCCCTATGTATAGGTCCCTACGGCTTCGGGAGGCAACACAAATGGCTGCTTGTTTTCGCGTCACAGAAAAGGCTCCCAAGGCCGATATTGTTTTGTCAGGGTCCATGTCGCGGAGAACCGCACACAAACGTGACATCATGCCATTCTCCAGCGGCATCAGCTTGTCCGTTACGGGATTCGGGAAGGTGCTATTGGAGAAGTACATGCTGCCTGTTGAAGTCGCCATGCGCACCATCTTGGAGAGCGTTAGACGACCAGAGGCCACCTCCATATTCGCCACGATCAGACTATGCAGAGTAGTTAAGGCGCCTAGTGCACTTTCCCGGGACGCGGCATTTGCCAGTATCATCGTCACAATGCTAACCGCCACCAGGATCGCCACAAGGGGACACAACACCCAGCAGCGCAGAGAGAAACTGTATACTCGGCCACTGTGAGAGGAAGCATCCTTCAGGTGTGGCGAGTACACAGCAGGGGACGGCGGCACATCAAGGCGGGGCGACGGCTCGGGGGG
>NW_008827550.1:0-1674 GCF_000691245.1 Trypanosoma grayi
GCCACGTCGACAATGTCGCTGCGGTCATCCATCCACCGCTGCACCATCTCTCCTGGCACCGTCGTGGCGGCGAGGTCGAGTGCATTCAGCGGCCGCCCCTTGCGCTGCTGCTGTTGCTGTTGCGGCTGCTCCTGCAGCACTTCGGGGAGGGCGAAGGGGTCCTCCCCGTTGGCCTGCAGCGGCATCATGAAGTCGGGCAGCAGCGCGTGATCGTCCGGAAGCGGCACGCCAATGTCGAGCTCGTCGCCCGGCACCGGGAACCCCGTGGCGAATTCGCCGAGCGCTGCTGTTGCTGACGTTGCGGTGCCCATCACCGCACCGCTGCTACGCGCCTTTTCAATGCTTGGGTTGCTCGACTTCTTGCTGCTGCTGCTGCCACTCACGCGGTCGCCAAAGGCGACAAGGTCAGCACGCATCCGCGCAATCTCATCATAGTCCTGCTGCGTGCTGTGCAGCTCCTCCACCGCCTGCGACGCCGGCTCCACCGCGTACCACGCTGAGGCGAGCAGCGCTGCGGCATCGTCGCCACTTCCGCTGCTGCTGCTCTTCAGCTGCCGCGAGCCATGCAGGAGGTCGGCAATGTCGTCGAAGCGGGCCTCGAGCGCCTCCGCGTCGGTCTTACCCGTCACCACGCCTGCTGCCGCCGCCTCGGCCGCGTCGCTCCAGTTGAACGTCACCGCCTCAATATCGCCGTTGCTGCTGAGCAGCACCCCATCGAGCAGCACCCGCGCCGCCGCCTCCTGCTCGTTATTATGGCTACTCTTACTTTTGCTGCTGCTGCTGCCGCCGCCAATCTCCTTCATGGAGGAGGGTGAGGAAAGGGACTTCGTCGGCAGCGTTGTGACACGCAGCACAAGCGTCGCGTCTGTGGCGTCCTTCAGCAGGTGCTTCACCTTGAGCGCGTAGATGCGCACGACGCCAACAAGCAGCTCACCGCTGGTCCGCAGCGCAATGGGCACCGCGGGCTGCACAATGTCCACAACGGACTGGCGAAGGTCCACGACGCGTACCTCGTTACGCGTCAGTCGACGGTCCCAGTGGGCGGCGAGCCAGATCTTTGCCAGCGGCCCCTTCTTTGTCAGCACATACGTCGAGAAGAACATCCCAGCAACAACGTCTCGTTCTCCGTGTCGTTATGTCTGTCGACTTTCCTTTACCTTTCGTTGCTTGTGTATGGGTCTCTTGTTAGATATGTGACTCTTGCCGATGCCACTGCTCCTGGTCTTTACTCTGGGGCCTGAAGCGGGGGTGACTCGTAGTGCCTTGGCACGTTATTCCTGCAGCAAGCAGCAACGGCAGAGCAGTGTGGTGCAGACACACACGCACATATATATGAGTGTATATACAAAGCAAGAAGGAGAGAGGACGAAACAAATGCATAGCTACACAGAAGAAACATAGATCGATACGCACCACCACCTAATTAGAGTTCCCACCCTCCCAGCCCCCCGGCTGCCCCAAGACATCAAATACGAGCACTACCTCCTCCTCCAGCAGCGGAAACCATTCTTGTTGATGGGTTGTCATTTTTTTTTTTGTATAAGGCACTCATATACACAGAGTCACACCCACACACAGAAAAACAATGGCCATGTGCAACTCTCTACATACATGGAGGGTCCACCGGGACCCAAACAACCATCCGACTAATCATACCAATACAAATAAGCAATA
>NW_008827551.1:0-1673 GCF_000691245.1 Trypanosoma grayi
CGCGACTGGGTGCGTATCTCCTGCCAGTGGCGGATCCCGCGGAAGTCCATCGGTCGCAGCGATGCGGGCGTTGCCTGCGCCCAACACGCCAACGGAGGCGTCGCACTCGGGCGCAGCGCCGGGGATGGACGACCGCTGCCGGGCAGGATGCGCTTCACCGTCACAGCGTGCTCGCCGAGGTCGCAGGAAAGGCCATACGAGTTGCACAGCTGCTTCAGCGAGCGGACCTCGTCCTTGGTGAGATCCGCGCGCTGGTACACGAAGCCCTCGTGCTCCGTACTCACACGGAGGTCGCGCACCAGCTGCTGCAGCGTCATGCCCTTGTCACGCTCCGTGGTGCACTTCTCTTTCTTCTTGAATTCCACCTTTAGCGGTCGTGAGCCGATGACGAATCGCTCCAGCCGCAACTTGCACTCCTCCGCCACCTCGCGGCTGGGGTACTTCACGAAGATGACGTTTTTGAACACCCCCCGCTCGCCGCGGTGGAGGCGGATGTACGACGGCTTCTGTGGGATCGCCTTCTCGAGCTCATCGATGATGCGCTCTGTCTTGGTCAGGCTCGGGAGGCCCTTCAGCACAAGCGAAGCGTTCAGCACGGAGCGATTGCGGGAAACCACCGCCACTGCAGCCTGCGGCCACTTCTTCTGGAGCAGCTCGCTGAAATTCTCTGCCTCGCTGCTCTCAGCAAACAGAAGCGAAATAAGATGACCCCTCAACAGTTTCTCAGATGGGACAGACGGCGGGAGAGTCAAATCCGGCAGTGAGGTGCCGGGCGACTCGTCACCGTCGTCAACGGGCGCCGCCACCGCCGCCACCATCGGCGTGCGGAACGGCGAAAGGTCCATGCCGCTTTGTTTCGACCTGGTCTTGTTTGCGGGAACCGTACTGCACCCGGTGTTTGCTGTTGCTGCACCGCCATCAGCTTCTGCTGCTGCCGCAACCGCATGTCCTTCAGGACCAGTAATCGTGTTGCTGTTGCTGGTAGCGTTGTTGTTGTTGCTGTTGTTGTCAGTGGTGGTGGTGGTGGTAGCCGCTGTTGTTGTTGTTGTTGTCGCAGCAGCAGCAGCAGCGCCGCTGTTGTCAACGTTGCCAAATTCCGCACCACCCGCCCCCACGCTGCCGTTGCACCGTGGAAACAGCAGCCGCGGTGAGCCGACATCATAGGTTCGCAGCGGCGTTGTTGCGAGCAGGCTCAACTCCGACTTGAGCGTGGCGAAGGTCACTCCGGGCGGAAGCACGCAGTTCACAAAGAAGTCATCGACGTCCTGCTGCCGCTGCGCTGACCGCGTCTTCCCGCGGCCCCGTCCTCTGCGCGAGCGGTGGCCTTTGCCCTGCGCTGCCGCGTCCTTCTCGCACTGCGCAGCCGGCAGCACGGCGGGGCTAAGCAACATAGGGTGGACGGCGGCCAAAGCAGTAGCAGGGGTGCTCTGCGGTGAATCACGCCAGGAAGAGACGGCGAACATCTCCTTCTGCTTTGCCAGCGGAATGAACTCGGGTAAGACTGGCATTTCTTTCCCCTTTTCTTGTGTTCTCTCTCTCTCTCTCCACCTTGTGGCGTGTCCACTCTCACCCGGCAAGAGGAAAGTAACTGACAAACGATCAAACAAATATTGGGTGGATCAATACCACGTTTGGGTGCTCGTCCTTCCCTCCTTTATTTCTTTTTTTTTTTT
>NW_008827552.1:0-817 GCF_000691245.1 Trypanosoma grayi
GACGAGACTGCTGGCATCTATGGGGCTGCAGTTGAGAGACATCCAGGTGTTGTTTCTGGTACTGATGGTTGTGGCTGAACCGTTTCTTTGCTGTGCTGCTGCAGATGGTGGCGTGGTCCCCCGAACGAGTAAGGCCACACCTGCAGCCGACGACGATCCCTTGGTGACACTCACGAACTGCTTTCCCAGCGTAATACTCAGTCCTTCCAACATCCCATACACCTGCGAAGTTAAAAATGACCAAACACTGATTGGCTTGAACCTCTCCGCCTCGTACTACAACCCAACCCTCAATCCTGGCTGGCCGGCGACTCTTGATGCGGGAGCCAATACCATTACATTCATGCCTATTAGTGGGGCGACTTCAGGACGTTGGGAATTGGCCATCACATCGTTTTCTTATATTGAGAAAAAAAACGTTCCTCTGACGACCAATAAGAGCATGGACTTCATGCGCATCGGTGCGACCGAGGCGAATTTCGATGCGCTCTTTCCGTATTACGGTATGGGTGTATCTTTTGCACCCAACCTCCCGAGTGGCACCGTGGCTTCCGACTACATGCTGGTCCGCTCTTTCAATGACTGCCAGTACACCCCTGCAAACTGCACTGACTCTGTTGGGTGCTACAGAATGCTGCCACCCGCTCATCTTCCCCCTCCGGGCGAATACAGGCTCTGTGTGACGTCAAATGACTGGCATTCCCAATACCTTCTGTGGGGTGCGGAATCTCTTGAGGTGCAGATGTTGATGGCCACGCCACTGTATTTGACAGCTGGTAAAGACAGAAATGTCGTGCTGCAGGATGCGGAGTCTGTG
>NW_008827552.1:981-1670 GCF_000691245.1 Trypanosoma grayi
GCTGCGCTGCCGGTGACGGTGCTGGAGAAACCCTTTGCCTTCAAGGTAACTGCTGACAGAGCCAGGAAGACTGTTACGATTGGTGTCAGCGGTGGTGACTTCGAGTGGCGCAGAGAGCCGTACACTGTGTGCGCTGTGTCACGGGATGAAACATGTGATTCTGTGTCTGCTGGGCCTCGTGTGTGTGAGAAGAGTGGGTTCCCAAATTCATCATCTGTATTTCTGGATCTCACCAGCAGGGGAATGCTTGTTAAGGATGTGAGGTTCTGCTTCATCGCAGCCAACGTGACAATTGGAGGACGCACCTACACACAGATGCAGAGTGTGTCGGAGGACGTGTGGGAGGATGTGCCGGAGGATGATGTTGAGTCGACCACAGGAATGTCTGGTGGAGTCATTGCCGGGATTGTCATTGCCGGCATCGTTTTGTTGAGTGCTCTGGTTGTCGCCGTGGTGTATGTGTTGCGTCAGCGAAGGAAAAAAAGAAGGGGGCCACCAGACTCTGGCACACCACCCTCGCCGACGGTGCCAAACCCTGTGCAGAGAGAATCAAATCCTTTGACAACTGTTTCTGTCGGTACTTCCCCGCACACTTCCCCACCCACGCCTGCTCCTCCCCAAGACGACAGTGCTGTCCAGGTGCCTGTTGTTGAACAATCCAGCAACACAGTGGAGCGGCACATGGACCC
>NW_008827553.1:0-1669 GCF_000691245.1 Trypanosoma grayi
TATATATTTAGGGAGAGAGAAGCAGCGAAATTCTTTTTAAATAAAGAAGCCAAGAGCAGAGGAGAGCAGGGGCGGAGAGGGGGACAGACAGGCAGCAAAACAAGCCCCACACACCGACAGAAGGACAAGGAATAAAATCGTAAGTGCAGCATGAGCCGTGGAATGTTAGGGTTCAACGTGCACGATGGATGCCTCGAGGCCATTGTGCACGGCTACAAGGACGGCTTCCTCAGACAGGAGGAGTACAGCAACCTCGCGCAGTGCGACACCCTCAGCGATATGAAGTCGCAGATGCAAGTCACCGACTACGGCAACTTCCTGCAGCAGGACAGCCAGCTCACGTCGCGCGTGATAGTCGATCGGGCGCAGGAGCACCTCGTGCGGCAGATGCGTGAGCTGCGCGCGTGGGCGACGCCGCCGCTGTCGCAGTTCCTCGACTTCATTGCGTACGAGCACATGATATCAAACGTGCTGAAGCTCATCATCGCGAAGCGCAGCGGGCGCGAGAGCCTCGAGCTGCTGACGAAGTGCCACCCGCTCGGCTGGTTCCCGGAGCTCGCGTCGCTCACCGCGGCGGCCGACGTGCGGGAGATGTTCGACGTTGTGCTCATCGACAGCCCGATCGGCCGCTTCTTCAGCGCCGACGGCGACTTCGAGCGCGACCTCGACGAGCTGTCGGTGGAGTACATCCGCGGCGTGCTGATGAAGCACTACTACGAGCAGTTCTACGACCTGTGCTGCGCGCTCGGCGGCGAGACGGCGGCGGTGATGTGCCCGCTGCTCGAGTTCGAGGCGGACCGCGCGGTGCTGACGTTCGCCGCCAACACGATGGGGCTGCGCGAGATGCACGCGGCGGACCGGCGCAAGTTGTTCCCGAACGTCGGCTCGCTCGTCGACATCCACGACGACATCGCGGAGGCGGACAGCATCGAGCAGCTGCGCGAACGGCTGCGCCGCTTCGCCGACCTGCACGAGATATTCGACGACAGCAGGGGCGGCGCCGGCGTCGGCAACGCGAGCGGGCAGTCGCTGGAGAAGCGCTTCGTCGAGATGTCCGTGGTGATGTACAAGGACGCCATGACGCGACAGTTCCAGTACGGCGCCTTCTACGCGTGGGTGAAGCTGAAGGAGCTGGAGATCAACAACCTGCAGTGGATCGCCGACTGCATCGTGCAGCGCATGATGAACCGCGTCCACGAGTATGTCAACATCGTGTAGAACACCGAGACGGGGGCGAGTAGGGGGAAAAAGAAAAGGGAAAACCAACCAGAGAAGAGATATGGAAGAGGAGAGCATGCTGATTGAGGAGGAGGAGGAGGAGGAGGAGGGGGATGAGGAGGCAGGAGGAGTGAAGCTCTGCAGCAGCATGGGCAGCAGACGTTGTAGCTAACAAACAACGTGGGGGACGAATATTTCGGTGCGGAAGGAGCCCTCCTCTCTCTATCTCTCGATCTCTCTGCGTGTGTGTGTGTGTGTTTGTATCCGTCTCTGGGCGGACCTGCCCACTCTTGTTGATTCTCTTCTCGTCATCGTCGTAGCCGTTGCTTCTGTGGCTGTATTTCTCTCTCTCTCTCTCTCTCTGTTATTTCCATCCCTGACTTCGAAATAGCGCTGCGGACTGGTGTGCCTCCAGTACAGCTATACACAGGCTCATACATATATATATATA
>NW_008827554.1:0-1668 GCF_000691245.1 Trypanosoma grayi
GTGCCACAGCGGCTCGCCGAGGTGCTCTTCACATCGACCACCGCCACCTTGACGCCGCCGGTGGGAGAGGCGACCGGCCACGCTGAGGGTCGGCCGCAACAGCAACAACAGCCGCATCGTGGGGTGCTGTATATGCAGACTGCCGCTGCGGAGGCGCTGCGGAACTTTGTCGTGAACAGCGTTGAGGACGCCGTTGTGGATGCACTGGCTGCCACTAGTTTTCCTGCTAACAATCCTGCACAACAACAACAACAAGAAGGGCAACAGCAGCAGGGCTTTGCCTTCCGTGACGGGCTGGTGACGCTCCTGCTAGCCACGTGGGAGACAGTGCAGCGGACGCGCCAAGACGCCCCGCCCGTGCCGCCGGCCGCCGAGGCAAAGGTGGGCACCGACGGGGACGACGACGACGACGGCGTCGCGGGTAAGGATGTAGAGGCCGATGCTAGCGGGAACAACATGCAAAGCACAGCCTTCATGGCCGCCGCACGCGCGTTGGAGGAGGTGCTGCAGCTTGTCTCTGTCTGTGTGGAGGGTAGTGAGCACATTGCTGAGGCGTTCTCCGCCCCACCGGTGGTGCAAACGCTGCTGCTGATGCTCGAAGCCACGACGCGCGTCGTGTGGGAGGCACTCCAGCACCCATCGCAGCTGTACCTCCCCGCCGCAGGAGACGACAGTGGTAATGCTATGTGGCTGAGGCACTATAAACGCCGCGAAGCGGAGTTGCTGGCGGCGGTGGCAGTTGCCGCGGGCGGGGTGCTGCACGTGCTGAGCGGTGACAACGACGCCCTCGCCACCCTGCTTCAGTCCGCGGAGGTGGTGGCCGCGCACCAGGAGTTTCTCAACAGCGCCCTTGACGCCGCGGCAATCATGACGTGGCTGCGAGAGGAGTCGTCATCGTCCTCAGTGCCTCCTGCTGCTGTTATTGCTGCTGCTGCTGGTGAGGAGGATGCCGCGCTCTTGGCGGTGGCCAGGCAAAACATTCTCTACGAGCTGTGTGAGGTCTCGCTGCACGTGCAGGGGGCGCTGGTGAACTCCGCGCCCAACCCCGTCAATGCCGCACGTGTGCTGCCGCTCGTTGTGGCGGTGCTTGACGCCCACCCGCCACGCGGTGAGTGGCGGCGCACGGTGCCGCTGCTGCTGCAGGAGTGTCAGCTACAGGAGGAACTCCGCGCCGCGCTTATCAACCGCGCCCTTCAGCGGCTGCGCTGCGACCAGGCGGCGGTGAGCGTGCTGCACGCTGTCGTGGACGCCGTTTGCAGCCACAACTCTCCCGACCTGGATGACGAGGCGGCGTTTCAGCAGAACCCACAGGCGAAGCTGCTGTACAGCAGCAACGCCATGTTCGTGGTGGGAAAGCTGATGAAGGACGCACTACAACTTTCCACAAACAATGATGGCAGCAGTGGTAATAATAACGAGGAGGACGTCATGGTGGAGCGGGCGCTGCGTGCGGCTGCAGGCACCACTGGCACTGGTGGTCTCATCACGAAGCTGCAGCTGCTGGTGCTGTCGAACGAGGTGGGTGTGTGGAGCCTCGCCAACACGCTGCTGCTGATGGTGCCCTGGTCGGGGCTCGGTGAGGCGCCGTCGCACATCTGGCGCGCGATCGTCGACGCACTCAGCACACGCGCGCAGCTCCTCGCCGACGCCGCGGCGGCGGAGGCTGGC
>NW_008827555.1:0-1666 GCF_000691245.1 Trypanosoma grayi
AAAAAAAAAAAAAGAAACTAGATCAGAGTCCCCATTTACTTGTTTTTTTTTCGACAGAATGTACTTCAGTTCCAGTAAGCAGTCATAAACAACGCCGCACCCGTCCATGTGACACGAGCGTCACTAGCCGTGAAACTCACTTGTGGCTCTGCAGACGCAGAACAGCGTAGCGCGAGTCAATAACTTCAGCTTCACCTAACGCAGGGAGATCTGGTGCGTAAATAAAACGAACCGCGTCCGGCTGCAGGCGCAACGAGCGGCCAAGGCCAGAGCGAAGCAAACTCAACTTGATATCCTTAACAGTGACCGCTGCAGTGGGTTTCTCAACTAAGAGCTCCAACGGTCCTCGAGGGGTTAGCACTAGCACGGCGTGGCATGCCACATTAGGCACCAAAGACTGCTGTGTGGCGCCCGATGTGAAGAGCCGTGCGGTGAATATCAGCTGTGTCCCGTCGCTCTCCCATGGAGAGGTGATCTCCTCTTGTCTGTCGTCTGTTTCACATCGTTGCTGCTGCTTCGGCTGCAACGTGACGAGGTCATCACCGCTTGTACAGGCTTTACCTTCCCGGGGTTGGCGTGTCGAAACATATTCCTGAGTTGTCTGTGAATTCTGCTCACCCATAAGGCGGTTTCCATCGCCCGAGAAGGCGACCACGCTCAATGTTCCCACCTCCATGATGCAGGAGAGCATAAACTCCTGCAAACACTTCGTCAGAGGCATGACGTGCGGCTTCTTATATGTTTTCTTCGCTTCTGGCGGTATCCAATGCCCTTCAAGCGGCACGCCCCTCGGGTACGACTCCTGTAGGAATGATGGGAGATACATCTGACAGATGTCAGATACAATAGACGCCCGCGTACGCTCACACAGAAACAAAACTCCGATAGGGAACCCCCAGCGGACGTGACCAGTCACTGTCATCATCATCATCATCATTGCTGCCTCTGATGCACTCTGTGGGAGTCTCACCTCACCGTCGTTGATCATGCCTTGCAATGGGAAGACAATACCGCTCTCAGGAGGAAACTGAGCTGATTGCGAGGCGGAGACATCACTGTAGTTATGGTGTTGTGACGTGCCGTTCATATCAATCGCCAAGACAGCTTCCGGGCTAACAAGGATCCACACAGGCAACAAATCTTCCTTGCTGAGACGCGCCTCAGAATTTCCCTTTAAAAAACGCGTCACCCAGGCTCTTGTGTCGGCATGCCTAGCATCGTCTTTCACCAAACCATTAAGGACCTCGATCGCTCGTTCAAATTTTGCCCGCTGGGTGGAGGTGTCGAACATTGCTGCAGCTGTATCCGAAAGAGTCTCATCGCCACCAAGGGATGCCTGTTTTTTCGGGACGTTAGTTCTTGGAACGGATTGAGCAACTCGAAGCTCCTGCATTGCGCCGTTGTGGAAACGACCGCCACCTCCGCTAGACCTCGCGTTTGCGTTCTCCTTGGCCGCCAAGTTCGTAGCTTCTGGTATGAACTCTACTGGCGCTGTCGTACAAGATGCCGGCATGGAGAAAGAAGAAGACGCATCCTCACCTGTAATCGGTGCACGGTCTGTATCGTTTTCCGTCGATTTATGCTCGCAAGACGGCGCCGGTCGTCGCGTCAGTTTGGCGTCAGGTGTCTTACGTGCGTCTCCTAGAAAAAGGCACCCCAATCGATT
>NW_008827556.1:0-1666 GCF_000691245.1 Trypanosoma grayi
GGCGCGTTGCTGTTGCTCGTGCCGGGCATGACGGAGGCGCGTGTCCTGCGCTTCGAGGAGGCGACCGTGGCGCCGTACACCTCCCACCGCCTGCGCCACGTGGGCGGCATCGACGGCCTTGGCATGACGGACCTGCTTGGCGTCGCGTGTTACCCGCTGTCGTCGCACATTCTCTGCGTGGTGCTCGTCGGTGTCACCGGCGTCGTTGTGGCGAAGGTGGATGATCGCAAGTGGAGTGTGACGCGCTTGCAGGGGCAGAGCTTCACTGCGGTGACGGACGCACAGGTGGAGGCGACAACGGGTGACGTTGTTGTTGGCACGAACGAAGGCACCGTTATATACATGCGCCGCGAGGCTCCCAGGATGCCGGCGCCCAAGAAGGCGGCAGCAGACAACGGCAACGACGACAACCCAGTCAAGACGACGATGGCCACCACCCCCACTGCTGCTGCTGCTGCTACATTTGCGGGTGGCCAGTCCAATGGCGTAAAGAAGAAGATACGGACGGAGACGTCGGTGCGTGGCGCTGTGGATGCCGAGAACACGGGGGATGAAAGTGGCAGCGGCAGTGGAGGCGGCGGCGGCAGCAGCAGCAACAACAGCACAAGTGGAAGCGATAACGAGGATGAGGCTTCCTCCTTGTCTACCTCCGTTGTGAGGGAGGACCTCCGGCAGGTGGTGCATGATCTCAAGCGCAACAACCCTCAGTACATCGACGACGACGACGAGGAGGAGGCGGAGCGGCCGTCGCGATGGCGGCAGCAGGACCCGAAGGAGGTGGTGCGCCTCGTCGAGGAGACCCACCGCCAGCATCGCTCTGTCTTCCTCGACGACGAGGCGGAGGAAGACGAGGAGGACGAGGAAGAGGAGGAGGATGACGACGGCGGTGGAGCGGACGCGGAGGGCAATGGGGCACGGCGCCGTGCAGAGCACAGTCGCGGCGATGACGCGGCGTCGGTGGGGGCGACGGACGCGGACGGTTCCATGACGTCCTTGCAGGCACCACACGACGCGATGATGCGTTCAGCAACAGCAGCACCTCCGGTGACGGACTATTCCTTTCAGATTGGCGCGACGCCTGTGGGGGAGGAGGGGAGCTGCTACCTGGCGTACAACTCGGTTGGCTACATCCACAGCACCGCGGATGGCACGACGATTCACTTCCACGACATGTCGTTGCAGGCCGTGCGTATACTGGAGCGCGGCACAATTCTCATGGCGGCGCTGAGTCCTGTTGGCGCCGCCTTCGTCCTGGCGCAGGAAGCGGACATGGACAGCGTCGACGACACTCCCCGGCTGACAGTGTACTACCGCACGTTTGTCGCCATTGGCGCGCAGTCGGAGTGGCGAGTGCGGCTCCACCCAGGCGAGTCCGTGCGCTGTCTTACTGCTGGCATCCGCTACACGGCTGTTGCGACGAGCCGCTACCTGCGCATCTTCTCCCTCTCGGGGTTGGAGCTTGCAGTACTGAGCCTCTTCCCCCGCATCGTTGCGATGGTTGGCACCAACAGCAGCGCCATCATGCGCGCCTTCAAGGCTGACTTCGACCCCCTCGCAGTGTGCTACCTCGAGAGTGGCGGCGAGCTGCGGCTGCAGGTGCTCGACGTGGGCGCGCGCGCGGTTGTGGTGCCTGCGGTTTCGGTGCCGCTGACGCTGCAGCCAGACG
>NW_008827557.1:0-1663 GCF_000691245.1 Trypanosoma grayi
CAAGTCGTTGTCGTACTGCGGTGGCTGGTGCACAAATGTCTTTGCTGAACCATGGGCGCTCTTCTCCAAGCATCGGCTTCCATCATGTTTGTCGTATCGTTCTATGGAGTCATCTCGCTGGAAAGGTGAATGAGCACAGTGACTTGGTCTTTCCAGAAAATGTATTCTCTGATAACGAGCATCTGTAAGGCTAGTGAGCTCCTCCTCATCAGGGGTCTGAGAAACCCTTGTCATTATTTGTATCCAACAACGCTGTGGGAAACAATCGAACATTGCCAGCAGGCGAAAGAAAAAAATATTACAGAAGAATAATGAAACAAAAAAAAGCATACACTTCACACACCATGATTCTTGATGGAACGTACTGTAGCAGGCCATAGAACTCAATGCTAACCCCGTAGATCAGAAGGGTATTTCTCTAGAGAAAATCTTTGTTAACGACGCGCAAAAAAAGCACCCTACTATATTCGGAACAAAGACAGGCCTAGGTAACGAATCCAAGTCCAAATTCGAAAAATAAAGCAAGAACCATCTCAGACAAAAAAATATTCACTGATATCCGCTGCTGTAACATACATACCATGAGAAATACGGAATGTGAAGGATTTACAGCATAAGCAGAACATATATATATACATATATATACGCAAAAAATACTGAAAACAAAAAAACAAAGAAGCAAGCTACTATGAAGCTGCAAGCTCAGACCACAAAGTCGGGACTTGAGCAAATAAAGTCAGGTAAACTTATCACAAAGAAGATTCCTTGCAATAACACGGTCTTAGAAACACTGAACTAAATGCACCTTCACAGAGAAAGAGAAGTCAGTTCCGCTGAATACAGTAAAAAAACGTCTTCACTACTCTGATACCAGGCTGAATGCATAAAGCAACGACACTCTGGTAACACGAAAAGAACAAACCACAAATCGGTAACTAAAAACCCCGTCCAAAATCTTAAAAGACATATCCTCAGTCAAGTCAAAAAAGAAACTGATTTACACTTTCTGCGACGTCTCTGCCCCACAGCTCACCACCTAGAGATAAGGCCAACCAAAAGCTTAGTTGTAGTAAGCATAAACAAGGATAACTTATTGCCGAAGACTGTATTGAACGAATGCCACCTTATATTTTTTTTTAGTTGGTGGTTCTAAAAGTGGTCAAGAATAAGCAATATTATGTATAAACAGAGAGCGAAACCAAAAAAAGTGGACCACAAACCGATTAATAAACCGCTTTGGGCAGGTACATTTGTTGCATGCGAGTGACACAAAGCAAACGCAAACTAAAAAATTGTAGATATAACTTCATGTTTCTTGGCGTGAATACCTCAATGATATTTCGAAATGCATTACTGCGTTGATGAGGAAAATAAGAGCACTAAAAAAAAAATAACCACAACACAATGGTCAAAACGAAACAAGACGTAAATAAAAATTCTGTAGGGCAGTGTATGCGCACAAAAAGTGAGCAAATTAAAAAAGGTTGGCGCGAATTAAGTGGATTCCAAAAAGAGGTCAACAAGTTAGCACGATCAACGATACATGAATAGCATTACATCCACTAGTGGAAAAGAGGTCAACCTGACAACCTGGAAGATCACATCCGCTACATAGCCAGAGTCTTCTGACACTTGGACGGCGGTTGGTGCGAAACGAAAAAAA
>NW_008827558.1:0-446 GCF_000691245.1 Trypanosoma grayi
GGGGGGAGTCGCCGTCGGGGGGAAAAAAAAAGAAAGAAACAAAAAGACACACAAACAATAAAGACAACAAAAAAAAAAACATCGCAGCATTGCCGCCGGCCACTGCAGGTAGAAAAACGGCCTCCGCACGCGCTGTGGTACAAGGGCAGGGGAGAAAACAAAACAACAGGGGGCCAATATATATATACATATATATATATATATATACATATATACATACAGGCACCCGTACAGAAGGCCACACCGCGCGACCGCAACGGCGGCCACAACAGACGGAAAGGGTGGTTGGGGCGGGGCCACTGGAGGGAGGGAAGAGCACACACATACACAGAGAGGGGGGGGGAGAGAGAGAGAGAAACACAAAACAAAAGGGGTAGGCATGCTGTGTGGTGGAATACGCATATTTGCATGCCTGTCCCTTTGCGTGCCCCCCCCCCCTGCCCTTT
>NW_008827558.1:466-975 GCF_000691245.1 Trypanosoma grayi
ATATATATATATATATATACAGAGAGAGAGCGAGCGAAGCATCGCCTTGGCTGGCTTCTGTTGTTGTGGTGTTGTGTCTCAGCTTTAATCGCCTGCTTGCCTGTTTATCTCTGTTCGTTTTTTTTGTCTTTTCCCCCTCTTTCGTTACTCTTTTACCCCTTCATTCCCTGTCTCACTGTTGGTGTCTCTCTCTCTCGTTCGTCGGGGTCGCTGCGGAGCAACGCGTGCGGCCCCCCCATTTACGGGGGAAGGGGCACGCGTGCCCACGCCAGCTGCCGCTGCCTGTGTGCGGCTCTCACAGCCACAGGCACACACACACACACACAGAGAGAGAGAGGGAGAGGGAGAGAGAGACGCGGGAGCAGCAGCAACCGCACGGTGGAGCCCGCTTATCACACGGAGGCAACGCCCCGGCCTGCCCCGTGGGATTCGCCAACGCACCGTGCCGCCCATCGCCCACCCCCACCCCCGCCGACTGCTCCACACCCACACACGCAGAGAGAGAGAGA
>NW_008827558.1:1097-1660 GCF_000691245.1 Trypanosoma grayi
TTTTTTCTTCTGAGTTTTTTTGTTCTTCGTTTTTGTTGGCGTCTCGTCGCGCGTGGCGCATTCTGGCGGGGTTGAGGGTCGGCGCCAGCAACGCGCCGCAATAACAACAACAACAATAATAATAATAATAATAAACAAAACAAAAAAAAAAGACTACATGTAGGCAGAAATGGCCAAACCACGCACCGTTTGTTTTGTTTTGATTCTGTTTGCTCTGTTTTGTTTCTTTTTTGTTTTGTTTTGTTTTCTGTTCTTCGGGGGGTGGTCCAGCGGTTTGTTCGTTTGACGCGGCCGGTTATTTGCTTCTCGTTGGCGCGACGAACACACACACAAAAAGAAAAAAAAAACAAGGCGCACGAGCGGAGTCACACACAAAAACAAAAACAGAAGAAAAACAAAAAACAACCCAAAAAATGGCACCAGCAACACCCGCAGCATCCATAATATATATAATACATGATAATATATATCCATATCTACATATATATATATATATAGATAGATAGGGATAGATAGATAGATATTATAATATACGCACAGCACTCACTCACTCTCACACACAG
>NW_008827559.1:0-1658 GCF_000691245.1 Trypanosoma grayi
GGCGGGCGTCGCCCCCGGAACCGCATCGCGTAGCCGCTGCGCTGCCGCCTCGCGGTCCGGCAGGCGGGCAACGCGGTGCAGACGGTAGAGATCGTCGAAGAGTTGCTGCGGCGTCGTGCCGCGCGCCGCACACGACTCAACAACGCGGTCGACGGTCTTAACCTCCGCGAAGTTGAAGATGCGGAGAAACTCGCGCAGGTCGCTCTTGTCGAGCTCTGTAAAGGTCGCCACCATTGCGAGGCACACCGCCAACACCACTACCACACCACCCTACTGCTACTAACTGTGTGAAGAGTTCCCCCCTTTTTATTACCGTTAGTATTATTATTATTATTATTGTGTGAGTGTGTGTGGTGTAGGACGCAGAATGATGGGTGGATAGGGGAGCGAAAGAACTGTTCCGGTTGGCGTGGGTGCACACTCGCCTCGTATTCGACCCACACACAAAGTAACTTTGCACGTTCCTCTTCCTAACAACAACAACAACAACAGCAGCAGCAACACCAACGAAGTCAATTACGCGTCGACACACCATACCAGCGACGCGCCGTGTCAGATTATGCCCCCGCCAGGGTTTGGCCGCTGCCGCCGATGACGCTCTTCGTTTGTTCTCTCTTTTCCACTTCACTACGCCACGATGCAGGCAATGTCGAAGAACGGCGCTGCTTCTGCTGGTTGCACAACACCGCGCTCTGTTATGATACCGCCCGTGATGAGCGCCGCCGGTGTGATGTCAAAGACGGGGTTCCAAATGCGCAGCTGCGGCCCGTTCGCCACCACGCGCTGCCGCGTAACCATGTTGTGTGTAATCTCCACCGTTTCGCGCTCCTCAATCGTGACGCTGTCGCCGTCGGGTGTGTTTGGGTCGAGCGTTGTCGACGGGGCTGCAACAAAGAAGGGGACACGGTGCTGCGCGGCCGCAACGGCGAGGCTGTACGTGCCAATCTTGTTCGCCGTGTCGCCGTTCAGGCAGACGCGGTCGGCGCCAACAATCACGGCGTCGATGCAGCACGACCGCATCAGTGCGGCGGCGGCGCTGTCGCAGAGCAGCGTGCACGGGATCTGCTCCTGCACGCACTCGTAGACAGTGAGCCGCGCGCCCTGATTCCACGGCCGCGTCTCGCACGCGTACAGCTGCTCGAGGCGGCCGTCGTAGAAAAGCTGCCTCACAACGCCGAGCGCCGTGCCGTAGCGCGACGTCGCGAGGGCGCCAGTGTTGCAAATCGTCAGCACACGCACCTTCGGCTTCTGCGCGAGCTTCAGAATGTGCGCCGCCCCGTGGCGCATGATACCCTCGTTGTAGGCGACGTCGTCGGCGTAGATCTTCTCCGCCAGCCGGACGCAGGCCTCCACCATCGCCCCTGGTGTGTGGGCCTCGACCGCTGCAATGTCGCACTTCATCTGCGTGAGTGTCTTGGAGAGATTCACGGCGGTCGGGCGCGCCGTCATAACGGTGTCGCAGCTCGCCAGCAGAAACTGCCGCGCGTCCTCCGCAGACTGCCAGGCGTCTGGTCGCTGCTGCAGCTCCCGCTCAGCGGCGACGGCGATGGCGATGGCGGCGCTCACGGCGATGGCGGGTGCCCCACGCACGCGCATCTCCTTAATGGCGGTGCAGATGTCCTCAATGGTACGGATGTCATCAAACACCGTCCCGAATG
>NW_008827560.1:0-1658 GCF_000691245.1 Trypanosoma grayi
ACGTAGTCCACGACGGGCGCGACGTCAGTGGAGACGTCCACGGCCGCCATCGTGTTGGTTGTGTTGTCGTGAATGATGTACGTGTAGTTGTCCTTCAGCACAGGGATGACCGCGACGGAGAAGGCCGCACCGATGTTCTTCACCACCACCTGCATGCCCATTTCCGCTGCTGCCGGCTGCGTGGATGACTACAGAACAGAAAAAAAAAACAGGAGTAGCTGTGAGTGTGTGGTGCGTATTCCCGCTGCTCCACTCGCCCCCCCAGCCACCAGAGAAGAAGCGCAGGTGTTGCAGTCCATCGCGTGCAGGAAAGAATCACACACAGACACCCACGCGCGCCGTCTCAACGACAGCGCCCAAACAATGCGACAATAGAGACACACAAATTAAAGACAAAAGATACATGAACCTACCCACAACACACGTGTGCATGTGAGTCCCCTTCGGCATTGCGTCACTGTTATTATTGTCCGTGGGGCCTGTTTACATTGCCGTTCTTCCCCTGTGTCTCCCACGCTTCAACGTTAATGCTGTGAGCATCGCTTTCCTTCCCACCCCGCTTCTCTATTCGTCACCATTAAACTCTCACTCACTGCCTACTTATTCCCTCCCCTCTTCCTCTGACTCTTCTCTCTCTCTCTCTCTCACACACTCTCTGCAGCCGTTAGCGACTCACGCAACAGACGCGGCCGCGACGGCGTTACTGACACAAAACGCACCGAGTGCCCTCCTGGGCACGAGAGAGAGAGAGAGGTGCATCAACACACAAAAAAAAAACCAAACAAAAACAAGCCAGAGAGGGAACGTAAATAAGTGAGTTAGAATATATATATATATATATATATATAAATATAAATATAAACACATGCTAAGTGAGGAGGAAGAGGGGGAAGGAGTGAAACGACAACAGCGCCTGTAGCAGCACTGGCAACAATAATACGAATGATCATTTCTCTACTCCCGTCACGTTGGCGTCGTTCTGGGACTGGGGCAAGTCACCCGCCACACACCACCACCACCACCACAACGTACTGTTGCAGTTGCGGTCACTGCTGGTGGTGGCGCTGTGCGGGCCGGCAGTCTACACGGCACCATGACGGCCGCCACGGGGGACACATCGTGCGTCGCCGCCCTCTCCCGCCACCATCGCCCTGCACAGCCGCGCCACACCCTTCCCCGCTCCTCGCACACGCCGTTCCCTGGCCCCCGTTGATCGCACCATTTGTGCCCCCACCGCCGCCACGTGTGACTATGNTATGCGCTTCCTCACTCCATTTCGTCCATCTCTTCTTTCCAGCACCGCGCCCTCCGGCATTCGACTAGCCCGCGATCCCACAAATCTCCACCCGCTACGTCTTACGTTGCAGCTTGCGCGTCGTGCCGGACTGTGTCTGCGTCTGCAGCCTGCGCCAGCTGCGGCAGTCGCGCTCCTTCAGCTCAACGCCGCGACTCTCGATATCCGCGCGGCGCGCGTCCGCCTCGTCGTAGAGCTCCTCTGCGCGTGCGTGGTCGCCGCGTACGTGGTACCTGGCGGCGCGCCGCGTGATGCGGTTTGTCTCGCGGATCATCTGCGCCACCGTGAGACCGGCGTGATAGCGCGGGAAGTACGCGGAGCGCAGCGGCACGCGTGCCCAGCCATCGAGCGGCCCCGTCCACGG
>NW_008827561.1:0-1658 GCF_000691245.1 Trypanosoma grayi
AGCAGCAGCAGCAGCATCAGTGGGGCACGCACCCACGCGGGGATGTCGCTGCCGTCAACGCCTGCAATTAGTTTCGCAGCGGCCGTAGTGTTTGTAGTGATGTCTCTTTTGGTGCCCTCGGTAACTGCGGTGGTCGTAGCTGGTGGTATAGTAGGTGCTGAGACTGCAGAATCACGAAGGGTAGGAGCACTTTCCATCACCTTCTCCAGAGCAGTGGTGGCCTTTTTTGGAGCCTCGGAAATATCCGCAGGCTGAACTGCTGGCGCAGATAATGATTTCGCAGCCTCGACAACAGCAGGAAGACTCTCACGCACCATTTTGAGAGCGGCGGCGACTCTTGTGTCCTCGATCTTCTGTATGGTCTCATTCAACTTCCTCTCCAAGTCCGGTAGCGCAACGTCCGCATACCCTCGCACGGCTTTAGCCGCATACGTTGCTTCCTCGGCTACATTCTTGACGATCGCATCGCTCAATTCTTTATTCTTCACAATGTCAAGCAGTTTCCGGGTGCGGTTCAGCAGAACAGCGGCGGACACGGTGACCCTCACGTTGTCCTCGGCAGCATCATTCACGAGTGTAGCGACCATGGCGGACTCATTTCTTAGCACAGCAAGGGTAGCATCATCCTTGTCCTTGTTTTCGGCCAACGTTTTTTCGCTGGCAAACGCGGAGACCTTCTCCGTCAGATTCGCCGCCGCGTCCACGGCAAGGGAGGTGATCTCCAGCATCTTGGCAATCTTTTCCACCTCAGCCTCGCACTCCTCCGCCACAGCACGCGAGTTTGTCAGACTCTCAACAACTTTGGCCAGCGAGGTGAAGACACTCTTCTCTCCCTTACCTTCGGGCAAACCTTTCAGAGCGGCCTTAAACCCCTCCGTCGCGGTCTTTGCGCTCTTCACCGCCTCCTGCGGGTCAAACTCTAGCAGGCTGAGGTCAGACTTCGCCTTCGCAGCCTTGACTGCCGCCCGTGCGATTGAGTCCTTTGCCAACCGCACGCTCTCCACGGTCGGAGGGGTCACCACTGGCTCCTTCGGGGCTGGTGCCGCTGGCAAATCCTTCCGAGCTCTCACCACTGTGCTCTTCGGAGGGATCATCGCTGGCGCACCCTTCGCGGCTGCTGCCGCTGGCTCCTTCGGTCTCTCCGCAGGTGGCAGAGACTCGCTCAGCTCCGTCACTGCATTAAACGACAAATCCAGCGACCGCAGCGTCACCCTCGCCAGAACAGTCTCCACTGCGATGCGCACCGCATTGAGCGCATTCTCCGTTGCCGTCATTATGTTCGACAATGCGTCCTTCGCAGTGGCTGTGTCCGCCGGACTGGGAATCGAACCGGGGAGTGGCGTGCCACCTGGCTCTGCTGCAGGCACTGGAGCTGGAGAAATCGGAGCACCTGGCGTCGGCCCAGGACTGGTAGCTCCTCAGTGGCAGCCGTCACGCACAAGGCCGTGCAGCAAAGAGCAGCGGCCAACAACCACACAACGCGGCGCACCGTCGCCATGATTCAATATCGCTTCAACAGCTGGGGTCTGCAGGGGGGAGAAAAGAGAGACGCTGCACAGCAGACAGCCCCAACACACACACACGGAGCGGAAGGGAGCAGCAGGCACAACACAGGCGGCATCAGCCATGATAAAAAGAAACCCATTAGAGAAAAGAGA
>NW_008827562.1:0-1656 GCF_000691245.1 Trypanosoma grayi
TATATATATATATATATATATATATATCCTGAACTGGGATGGAGCTTCCTGTAAAGCTCCTCCTGGAGGGAGCCCCGAAAAGGCAGCGGTATTTTCGAGTGGCACATATTCTTTTTGGTGACGGTGGTGGCTGTGGTGGAGAGTGGCTTCATGCGAGCGCGTGCGAGGAGCTCTTGGTAGCTGCTGCAGGGTACCTAAAGGAAGGATTGAGTGTGCGTGATGTGCATAAATTTCGACGTTGGTGTAAAGAGAACCCTCATTGGTGTTTGGAGGAATGCTTGGTGTCTACACAAGACGAAGATGATGTGGGCACACGGGCAGATTTGGCGATGCAACATGCTCTTTCGGCGTTAGATCGTTCGCGGGGTGAAGATATTGGTAGTGCGTCGAACCAGAGCTCTCCGTTAACGGCGAAAAGGAGTCGCTTGGAGGCAGTAGAACTGCATGAATTGAGGGAACAGCTACGTGTAGCCGAAGTGTTCGCTGACATGCACGACCACGGTGCGATGAGTAAAACTTTAAACCGCCTCCTGGTATCGGTCCAGTCAATGTATCAAACGACTCTTAATTCGCACAAGGTAGAGTTTTTCTTTGTGCAGCTCGAAATTATCCGACGAAGTGTGGAGCTTTTTCTAAGTAGTGGTGACCTGAATGCTGTACGTGGTCTTGTGGGGGCCTCGACGACGACACTCATCGAGAATGCTGCACAGTGCCTGCTGTCGGCACAGGGTGGAAACTCATCACATGTGGCATTGCAGCAGCGTTGCTCGGAGGAGATGATGTCAGAGCTGGAAGAGTGTGTCCTGTTTTTTTCCATGGTGCGAGCCCTGGGCATGTTTGAGGACCGCGATTTCAAAGGCTTCGCGAACGTCTTCACGGCAAATGGCCTGCGTGGGGCCAAATGGGCCCCCATCGCCGAAGAGTTGATCACAAAACGAGGCACTTCGCAAGTCGCCGCCTCGTTGGGTGCACGTGTAAACTCCCCGGGCGCATTACCTGCAATTCGGAATCTGCGTCGGTTTGTGGGGGAGTTCATAACATCAGGAACGCAACTAGGCGTAATGTTGTTGTTTTGCGCCGTTGCAGCGCTGCCACGTATGGAGGCGCTTGAGCTGGTGTCGCGTGTGGATGTAATGCAGCTTTGGGAAGATGTTCCTGGTGCTCATATGATTTTGCAGGCGTTGCGGCAAGCCAGATTTGCCGACGCTCTTCGCTCTGCATCCGTGTTAGCTACCATGATGCTGAAAACCGACCTTTTCGCCTACAAGCATAGTGAACTACTTCTCCTGCAAATGAAACAAAGCATTATTGCAGGGTATACAAGTAGTTTTGCGCGTTTGGACTTGAGAAAGACGGCAATGCGACTGTCAATTTCATTGGAAGAATTGCATCAAATTCTGAGAAAACTAATTATAGATGGTCGCCTCGCGGCGAAGATGGACCTTGTCGCGCACGTGTTGTTGAGAACTGAACCGAATGAGGATACCCGCGAGTACTCAACCCCGTGTTCAGTGCTTTTAGACTGTATTCACCGAAACGATCGATGTGCCGCAGATTTGGAGCAGTCTCTGCGTCTGCTGTCATTGCATCGGCATCGCGCGTGGTAAAAAGATGGTGTCATATATATATATATATATATATATATATATATATATG
>NW_008827563.1:0-1654 GCF_000691245.1 Trypanosoma grayi
GTGAGATGGGCTGACATCGAACTGGGGTGCACGTCAAGAATTAAGTGGCAGCAAGAAGTGTTTTCACCACCTTGCCCACTCATTAGGACTTACGTTTTTTCTTAGTTATTTTGGGGGATCTTTGGGGAATACGAGAACCGCGTGTGAAAGAGATTGATTCACGTGCCGTGAGGGACCTGACTGCTATTGTGGAACGTCGAACCGTTCTTTTCCCCATCTGTGCTATCTTTCTGGAAGGAAGCTGGCCTCAGCAGCAGTAGCAACGATGATGCGGTACGTGTGTATGTGTGTGGGATAGGTGTGTTCTTGTCCTTGCATGCAACCCTCCTGCTGGTTGGAAGTGGGCGGGGGGAGGACGTTGCGGCACACGGCGTGGTCTATCGGTATCAGCCTTGAGTGGCTCGTTGGAGCCGTTTAATCGGTGCTGCAACTGGCATTGACTGTGCACTGCGTCGTCGCCCAGGTGCCAGCTGGTTGCCCTGGGCTGTTGCAGGTTGCCCGGAGGAGACACGCACTTCCTCGGGGGCGCCGTGGCACACCGTGCTGCTGGGAAGTGCGTGGTCTCTTCTTGGCATGACGCGAGGATCGGAGGATTCGTCCCACTGCCGTCGTGGAATGGCGGTTTGCTCTTTTTTGATGTGCTCTCCTCGCTTGCTGCTGCTGCTGGGCTGAGGCAGAGGGGGCCGTGCGGTTCCTCCCAGCGGAGCACCAGCAGGGGCAGCAGTGCCGGCTGTGCACAGTCACGCCCCTCTCGCCGCGCCGCGCGGACCGCTGCGTTTGTGTCGGGCCTGACGGCGAATGTGGCGCGGGGGCTCTCGTTGCTGGGCGTGGCTGATCCGCTGGCGGCTGTGTGAAGAGTGTTGCAGTGAGGGTGTGGAATATGCCGGAATGCCTACTGCCGCCACACCTCTTGCGCAAAGCAGGCAATGAGCTCGACACAGTAGCCAGCATGTGTGCTTGTCAGACTGCTGTCTTTCCTCCTTTCCGTGCTGCTTTTGTTTTTTGTGCAGACACAGCATACGCTTTTACAAAGACCAACAACCACCATGCCTGACACAGCAGCATACGCCATCAAGACGCACGTTGCCGTCCCGCAGAAGGCACCGTACGGTGTCGATGTGGTGGCGGGCAAGGAATACTACTGGTGCACCTGTGGCCTCAGCAAGAACCAGCCCTTCTGCGACGGTGCCCACCAGGCATACAACGAGGAGCACAAGACCCAGCTGAAGCCCATGGCGTTTACTGCTGCCAAGACCGAGAAGGCTTACCTTTGCGGCTGCAAGCAGACNCCAGCCATACAACGAGGAGCACAAGACCCAGCTGAAGCCCATGGCGTTTACTGCTGCCAAGACCGAGAAGGCTTACCTTTGCGGCTGCAAGCAGACAAAGAAACCACCGTACTGCGATGGTGCACACACCAGCATCTGATGACATAAGGTATGTGCTCTCTTGCTAATATATTAGGTGAGATGGGCTGACATCGAACTGGGGTGCACGTCAAGAATTAAGTGACAACCAGAAGTGTTTTCACCACCTTGCCCACTCATTAGGACTTACGTTCTTTCTTAGTTATTTTGGGGGATCTTTGGGGAATACGAGAACCGCGTGTGAAAGAGATTGATTCACGTGCCGTGAGGGACCTGACTGCTATTGT
>NW_008827564.1:0-1650 GCF_000691245.1 Trypanosoma grayi
GCGTACACGACCGAATGAGCCCGTCCCTAACGTGTCTCCCAGCTCGAGGTCGGACAACTTCCAATTCGAGCTGTCTGGTTTCTCATACAGGCTTGCGTCTTTCATTGATGCGGCGTCTTTCGTATTATTTTCTTTCTCGATTTAATTTCTCCCTTATTTCCTATCGCAGGGGTTAACAGATAAAGAAATGAGAAGATCTCTTGAAGCAATAGCACACACAGAAACCGACAAGACCAACATTTGCCCACTGCTCGCCATCAGCTACACAAGAGCACAGTGGATCGCATGTGGAAGCCTCGCACGTGATCCAGCATCATTACTTTTTTTTGTTATTTCGTTACACGGCAAAAATTGCACATTTCATGAAGCCAACAGCACGTGATACGAAGGCGTTGTTATTAATCTCGCATCCCGTCCCTCCCACAGCTCCGCACGCCTTTCACGTAGTGAAGCAGGCTATCATCCCCATTTGGAAATGTATAAATCAATGTAAATGGAAGCAACGAATACCCATCCTACTTTGCTTAGCGTCGTGACGGCAGTGAGTATGTATAGGTAAAAAAAGGCGATAAACAACCGCAGAAATTCCTCTAGTCTTGGCGTGACTGCGGGCTGTTTGTTGCCGCGTCCTGAGCACACCTCAGCTGGAGATACTTATAGAATGCCATCGTGAGAGCCGCGTTGGGAGCTGCATACGCAGTTCTGCTACCCACACCCCGCCAAAGTGCTCGGGGTCCTTCCTCTCTTACCACAGCGCACAAGCCGTCGACAAGCCCAGTGTAGCGGTAGTTGAACCCCTCCACAGTTGTAGGCTTTCCATCAATCAACAGCACTACCCTCTGTACTTGCAGACGTGTCTTGACGTACTCCAGTGGATTTGTCACGATTGAGGCAGCGATGTTAGCCAAACCGCCAGCATACAGCGCGGCTGTGAACGCTCCAAATGAGAGACGGTTGGAAAAAATATCATTAAGAAACTCATAAAACGCAAAGTATACTGCCGAATAAGGACCAAATGAGGCCAATGTAGACCCATAGCCTTTGTACAGACCTCGCAGGCCTTCGTACCTTGTTACAGTACGGAGCGCATCCCAGCTGCCTGTGTATCTCCCCGGCTGCGACGGGGGCTGTGACTGCAAGCGCTCCTTCGTCACGTCGATGGGCACCCAAAAGGCGCAGCTAACCGTCTCTGCGAAAAGGCCGCACAGCAGGTAGATAGACCACGACGGCACGGCACTCCCGGTATCCACGAACTGGGCCTCACGCTTCTGGCACTGGTGCTGCAGGAAGTCGCTCGCCCACGTGTATGTGGTGAGGTAAAGAGCTACGCCGGGGGCGGATCCGAGTGTTGCCACGCCAATACCCCGGTAGAAGCCCGCCACACCTTCCCGCTGCCAAATCGAACAGATGGAGCTAAAAAATGCAGACGACGAGGCTGCGCGCGGTCGTGCATTCGTCACACGGTGCTCGCCGCAGAAACCCGTGAAAGCAACCGTTTTAGTTGTATCGAGCGGGTGGCAAACGAGACGGGCCATCATGCCCGCCATGGCAGCGCACAATACGTCCATCATGCAACCCGTCTTGGCTTCCCTGCTCTACTGGAAAACATGTAACAACAAGACCAAGAACAGAATGAAATTGAAAAAAAAA
>NW_008827565.1:0-1642 GCF_000691245.1 Trypanosoma grayi
GCTGTCGCAGTGCCAGGCTCTGCGGGCCGTGCGCATGAGGCAGTGCTACCGCCTCACAGACGTGCGGTGCCTGGGCGCCCTGCCGCTGCTGCAGGAGCTTGACCTCTCGGACTGCCCCGTCACCAACGACAGCGTCGCGGCGCTGCGGAACGCGCGGTGCTTGCGCAAGTTGCGCCTGCAGTCATGCCGCGCCGTGACGGACGTGAATTTCCTCAGCGGCCTCGAGCAGCTCGCCGAGCTCGACCTGCACCACACGAACATTGACGAGGCAGGCTCCGTCGGACTCGTGCACTGCGCGCAGCTGACGTCGCTCATACTGCATTCCGTGCGTGTGCACTCACTGCGACAATGGAACGCCGCGGCGTTTTTGCCGCGGCTCAAGCGGCTCGACCTCAGCAACACTGCCGTCACATCTGATGCTCTCTCATTCGTGGCGTTTTGCCCGCTGCTTGAGACACTGACGCTGCGCGGCTGTAAGAGTATCACCACGGTGGACTTTCTTCTGTTGTACAGATCGCCCGGAGGCGGGCGACGCACAAGATGTGGTGACGGCAACATCAGCACCAGGAACACCAGCAGAGAAGTTGAGCCTCACGTCGCGCTCGCCACTGTGACGATTGCTGTTGCTGCTATTGCATCAGCAGCAGACGACGACACACTTCCGCTTTTATCGTCACCACCAGATTTGGAGAATCGACACTGCTTGGTGGAGCTCACACTGAGTGACACTGCTGTGACGAACAATGGCCTGCGGGCGCTGAAGTATTGTCCGGGACTGGAGCGACTACGACTGTCCCGCTGCAAAAAAGTCACCGACGTGAATGTGCTCCGCTGGCTTCCGCAACTGAAGGAACTGGATTTGAGCACAACGTCCGTGACAAGCCACGGCCTTGCGAAGTTGTCACCAAAAGGCAATTCACAAGTGCATCGCATGACAGAGGCCGGCGCTGCCGTTTCCGCCGCTACTATTGCTATTACTACCGCGGAGGAAGATGTCACCTCAACCGGCCTCGGCTGCGTGGCGCTAGAGAAACTGTGGCTGCAGTCCTGCCAGGAGGTGCGGAACGTACGTGTGCTGTGTGGCTTTCCGGTGCTGCAAGAGTTGTTCCTCACCGGCACGCCGGTGCCACGGCGGGAGCTGGATATTGCTGTGCTGTACCGCGGCAACCCTATGCTGCAGAAGATACACCACAGCGTCGCCATCACCCTTGCGTGAGGCTCCTTTCTCTCACCCCCCTCTACATAATGCGATTTCTCAGCATTTTCCTGATTCTTTCCCGCTCCCTTTCCTTTGCCTCCGTTTTATCCTCATTCTTCTTGGCCCCGCCATCTGTACATATCACGCCTCTGCGTCGAAGAAAGAAAGAAAAAAAAACAAAAACAAAAGAAGAGGCCCTGACTAGATGAGGATATGTGTATATTATTCGAATACGCAGAGAAGTTCTAATGCCGCTGATGCATCAGCAGCACCAGCGGAGGCAATGAAAAGAGCGACATAGGGGAGCTGTTGCCCCTCCCACGATGTATGTGTTCCCACATGTGTGTGTCTGTGTGGTCATATTGTTTTTTTTTTCGGTTCAATTTACGGTTGTAGCCAGTCCCCATCTTCGATGGGCTCGTGTGATACTGTGGGAGCGGCGGC
>NW_008827566.1:0-1641 GCF_000691245.1 Trypanosoma grayi
CGTGCCGGCACTAGTCCCGCCGCGACGCCGGTGAGCGCCAGCGTGTGGCGCTCAGTCTCGTTGAAGACAACGGCGAGCTGCTCGTTGAAGGCGCCGAGGCGGCGCGGGCGGAACGTCAACCGCACCGCGCTGGTGCCACCGGCTGGAACTTTCCCGCGTGCAGGCGCAATGGCAAAGTGGGCAACGCGCGGGAAGGCGAAGCGCAGCGGGATGTCCTCGTGGCCGTTGTGCACCGTCACTATCACGTCACGGTGGTCATTCATGGCGCACTCGCCAAAGTCCACGACCGGCGGCGAGAGCCACGCGACTGTCGTTGTGCAGGTCCCCGTCACGCGCACGCTGTGTGTGTGCTCCGTCTCCACGAAGAGCAGCGAGTAGAGCCACTCGTACGTATCATTTGTGGCGGACTGCCGCTCGCGCCGGCAAGACCAGCCGTTGGATGACGTGGCGAGAGGCGGCGCAAAGACGGCGGTGACGCGTTTCGTCTCGCGCGGGCCCAGACGCCCCTGACGCGGCATGAAGCCAAACGGCGGCGGTTCGCTGCTCACGTCACCAGCCGCCTGGAACGCGAAGCTCACCGGTTGCTCGCTGTCGTTGCGCACATCCACCTCTACGGCGCGGCGCGTGCCGGCGTATGTCTTGGCGAAGCGCAGCGCGTGCAGCTCGTCGCCAGTGCGAGGGTCGAGCAGCGTGCCCTTGCTGTCCATCACCTCCACCGCCACCGCAACGCTGCGCTGCGTCTCCTCGCCTGCCACGTCGACGTGCAGTTTCAGGCGATGCGGGCCAACGTCAAGGCGCAGCAGCTCTACGTACACGTCGGAGGCGCCCAGCGGCGGCACGACGCACGACGATGGGCTCACTTTCACGCCGGTCGCTTCGCGCGCGGGCGTGATGCTCACACGCACCTCACGCCGTCCGCGGTTGGTGAAGCGCAGCAGCTTCGACAGACCCTGCCGGTTGCGCTCCACGCGTCCAAAGTCCACCAACTCGGGGAACTCGAGGTCCGGGCAGCACTTCGCCACGAGCGGCACCGTGATGGACTCCTTGTCGGTGAAGACAACAAAACTGTCCTGATAGTCCTGCGGCACATGTGTGATGAACTCCACCTCAATCACGTGCGTGAGGCCGGGGGCGAGACGCACTGAGGTGGTGTTGACGCGGAACACGCGCTGGTTGCTGGGGGGAGTGAATCGCAGGGTGCACATCTCACGTGTGAAATTCCGCACGGTGAATGGAATGGCATACGTCGTGTCGACGTCGAAGTTGACGTAGTAGCCGCGCGGCGGCTGGACCTGGATCGTCTCTTTGCCAACGGCGGCCATTCTACTCGTGCGTGGTGTGTGGTGCGTCCAGGCCTCCCGCTTTTTTTTTCTATTTTTTCTTTCCTCCTGCTGATTCCTTTCCTCTATTCACTCAACCCTTCAGCAGCGGCAGCAGCGAGGACAACGACAACGGGAAGAAAAAGGGGAACGGGAAGAAAGAGAGTAAAACGATGCGGCCGGGGCAGGTCGGCACAGACGTGAGGCGCTCACACCTGACGCGACTTCCACACCGCCAGCAGGACCGGAACACGTTAAAGAGCTCTTACAAGGTTGTAGCGACTTACACGATTTTCGGCATAGAGGCACACAGAAGCGGCGG
>NW_008827567.1:0-1640 GCF_000691245.1 Trypanosoma grayi
GTGTGGTGGCGTGGTCCCCGCTGACGGTGCCTCAGCATGTGCTTTTGACGAGTGACGCAGGTGACGCTGACACGCGTTCAGGGCATGCTGGCCACCTGATGTGCCTCTTGGAGAGGTGCAACAGACATTGAGGGGATTGTTGGTGTGAGGTGTGCTGAGGTGCAGGGGACATGAGGAGCCCCAAAGAAGTGTGTACAGAAAAAGTACTGATAAAACACAGTGATCTCATCAGGAGAAGCACAATTGATGGTTCTTCACTGGTATGCGAGTGGAAAACCCNGTGTGGTGGCGTGGTCCCCGCTGACGGTGCCTCAGCATGTGCTTTTGACGAGTGACGCAGGTGACGCTGACACGCGTTCAGGGCATGCTGGCCACCTGAGGTTTATTTTGGAGTGGGGCAATAGACAAAGAGGGGATTGCTGGTGTGAAGTGCATTGAGGCAGCTGTGTAGTGGCTCTTCTCAGGTGTAGGGGGGAAAGTAAGAAGTCCCATAGAAGTATGCAGTAAACGTACGGATAAGATACGGTGATTTAATCAGGAATCAGGTATGTATGCTGAGCGAAGAATCATGGAGAAATGTCCACTGTACAAGTTCTTCCGTTACTGATTGTCTGTGCTCTGTATGCTGTTTGCTGTGTTTTGCTTCTGTTTTTTTTATTGCTGAATCAAGACAAGCAGCTCCTAGTAGAACTATTAATTATTTCAAGCAATCGAAGAACATGAAGCACCTGACAGGGAAATCGCAATTGACACATCTACGGTGTTGCAATATACCAAAGAACATTGACAGGTGCAGTCTCAACGATATGGGCCTCTCTGAACTTGTTTCAATCCTGCGTCGAGGCAAAAGGAAGACGAGACTACAGGCATCTATGGGACTGCAGTTGAGAGACATCCAGGTGCTGTGTCTGGTACTGATGGTTGTGATTGAACCGTTTCTTTGCTGTGCTGCTGCTGCGGCTGGTGGCGTGGTCCCCCGAACGAGAATGGCCACGCCTGCAGCTGACGACGATCCCTCGGTGACACTCACGAACTGCTTTCCCAGCGTAATACTCAGTCCTTCCAACATCCCATACACCTGCGAAGTCAGCGATGCCCAACCACTGATTGACTTGAACCTCTCCGCATCGTACTACACCTCAGTTCTCAATCCTGGATGGCCGGCGACTCTGGACGAGAAAGCCAATACCATTACATTCAAGCCTGATCGTGGGGCACCTTCGGGACGTTGGGAATTGGCCATAACACGTGTTTCTGACGATGGAAACTCTGACACNCCTTCCAACATCCCATACACCTGCGAAGTCAGCGATGCCCAACCACTGATTGACTTGAACCTCTCCGCATCGTACTACACCTCAGGCGTCCTCAGCTCCTTCTGGCCGGCGACTCTTGATGCGAAAGCCAATACCATTACATTCATGCCTAATGGTGGTGGTCCGTCTTCAGGACGTTGGGAATTGGTCATAACACGTATATCTGAGGATGAAGACTTTGACACTCCTCTGACGACCAATAAGAGCATGGACTTCATGCGCATCGGTGCGACCCATGCGGATTTTGCTACACTCCATCCGTATTACGGTATGGTCGTCTCGTGGGCACCCAATCTCCCGAGTGGCACCATGGCTTCCGACTAC
>NW_008827568.1:0-1639 GCF_000691245.1 Trypanosoma grayi
CCCCCCCCCCCTCACGCTGTTTTGCCCATTCTTGGTTGCCGTTTTCTTTTGTTAAATTCTTTTTTTGTTTTTTTTTTTGTTGTTGGTTTTGTTTCCCACCCCGCTACATCGTTGCCTTCGCCATTGTTCGAAGTGTGCGCAGGCGGTTGAGAGCGGCACCAATCTCAAAGTGCCGCGCCGCTGAGGTGAAGCCACGCGGCAGGTAACACGAAGACGTGCGCAGCTCCAGTCGCGCCTCACGGTGGCGTGCCTCACAGCCCACAATCAACGCGGAGAAGTCAGAGCGGAACGCGCTCTGTCGTGCCGTACTGCCACCAGCAGGAGAGACGAACGTGGACAGCTGCTTGCCCTTGCGGAGAATCTCCTCAACACCCTTCTCTCCCTCATCGTACATCAAAGCAAGACACTGTGCAATAGCGTTGACCTGCCCTTCCTCCACTACCTGCTCCACCATGGAGAGATCAATAGTTTCCTCCGAGAAGCGGACAGCATCGGTGCCAACGCCGCTAACCTTCGTCCCCTCACGGTCTCTGCGAGTGCGCACCGCGGAGAACGTCGCATTCCCGTCGAAGCGGCGGAGCGACAAGGACGAAAATGCAGAGCCGCCATGTGAATTTCTCGGTGGCTCTGGGATCGACGCAACCGCGATGTCTTTCGCACGCTCTGTGCAGTCATGTGCCTGGTACGCATTCATGACCAGCACAACGGAGGCGTGTGGGAAGTACTGCCCAGATCCGCCCACCACCATGATCGAGGAGACACCGTGGTTCTGCACGAGGTCTGTGACACGCTCCATGAAGGGAGTGATGGGCTCCTGTTCGCGCGGCACGAGCATCTGCATCCACGCATCGCGGTACATGAGATTGGTGGCGCAGGTATCCTCATCTAGCAGCAGCAGCTGCGACCCAAGCTCCAGCGCCTCCATGATGTTAGAGGCTTGGCTCGTGCTGCCGCTCGCGTCGGATGTGACAAATGACGTCGTGGCTTTCTTGAATGGTAAATTGTTAATAAAGGGCGAGATGTCCACGCCGTAGATGGAGCGACGGTCCTCCGCGCGAATCTTCACCGCTGTTGGATCCACCACCACGTACACTCTTCCGTCATCTGGTGTGTGGTTGTACACCCCCACCTCCAACGCGCGAAGCAGCGTCGATTTTCCATGAAAACCACCACCCGCGATGAGCGTCAGCCCCTGAGGCAAGCCCATGCCTTTAACCGTGATGCCACTGTGGGGCAGGTGGAAACTGCGCTCAAGCGACGGCGGCGACACGAACGGCACCGCTCCATCGCTCAGCGGCCGGTCCGAGTCCCCAGCGTCCCGCGGCAGTACCGCGCCGTTCGCGACGAACGCCACGCAGCCGACGCCGTACAGCATGCCGCGCAGTTCTTCTTGGTCATGGACGCACGTGACGTGCTGTAACAGGGCCTCCTCGTCGAGGCCAACGATGCAGCGCTCCACAACGGGCAGCAGCTCATCGTAGAAGATCCGCAGCGCCCCGCCGCCGTCGATGCGGCGCCCGTGGCCAGGAAGCTTGACGCGCGCGTACAGATGCACCTCCGCGGCACCGCCGTTGCCGTGTACCAGCGTGACGGTGCTGCGCTCCAGCACGTGCTGCGACGGGCGCAACACCTGCAGCGC
>NW_008827569.1:0-1631 GCF_000691245.1 Trypanosoma grayi
GGGGCACACTTGATGGCAGGCACTTCCATTGTTTGTTTGGCTGTTGGGGTGCGCTCCTGCGGGAACAAGACGCCACCGCCGTCATGCCTCTGCTTCTCGTCACTGGGTGTTTGATTTGGATGTGTGTGTGGGTGGTTGTGGTGCGGCACTGAAGTGGCGGATTGAATGCTGCGTGGATGCCGCTCTGTACTGTCTGTTTCTCTCTGATATCTCTCTCTCTCTGTGTAGGAGCAGTGCTGACGGCGATGATGATGATGCGCTACGTGTTGTTTGGGTGTTTTCTTCTTGTGTGGTGTGGCTGTGGGTGTGCTGCGAATCAAGAGCAAAAGATTCCTTGCGAGAGTCAAGACGATACACACTGTTCGCCTTCCGGAGCTTCTTCGTCTGGTACGGTAGCGGGTACTGGAGGCGGCGGAGAAGATGGCCCTACTGCGCCGTGCAAGAAAGGTGCAAAAAAAGAAATGAAGTGCAATAAAGATGTGGGAAGTGGCCTTGCTGCTGAAACTGGGAGTGACAGTGCTCTGCATACGGAGACGTGCAAGCCGGACGAGGAGACTGTGGTTGAAGATTTGACTAAATGTAAGAATGCGGTTGATGGCGATCAGAAGGAGGATATTACTCCAAAGGACATTCTGAGCGTACCGAACAACGGTTCTTGCGACGTACCCGATAATAAGGACGCTTGCAAAACTTCTTCTGGCTTGAATGAACCGCTGGCTGAGCCGGAAGTTGACCTGCAAGAGACTATGGATCTGAGCAAGCAAGATCCGGTGAGTGTTGGACCTTGTGCAGATGGTGCGCCTGCGCCCTGCCCGAAGAATGCCCCAAAAGGACCTGGGGGTCCTGGTGCCGGCGGCAATACCCAGGATTCGTCAGCACCGCCTCGTTGCCAGTCTCCTCAAGTTTTATCGGATGACCGCCTGAAGTGTGTGGATGATGCTTCAGCTGCAAAAGCGGCCCCTTTTCCCCCTCCCCCTGCGCCTCCGCCACCGCCGCCGCCTGGGCAACCTCCGTCTCATCCTGAGACACAAGTGACTGGTGGTACGGAAGAAAACGGTAAAAAAGAGTTAGCGGAAATTTCGGTTGGCGGGAACGAACATGAGAAAGGACTCAACCGGGTTGATAAAAAGGACGGTAATAGTGGTCCTGGGGTGTTGCCAAAACACAGGGAGCAAGGAGGCCCGCGTGACAAGCAGATCGGCGAAGGTGATCAGGCAGCAGGCGTCGGTGAATCTTCCAATGTATCCACAGACGCTCACAGACCCGTCGGTGCAAAGAATGACACACCAATTTCTGGTCCAACACCACCTGCACCACCCGTACATGAGGCTGAGAGCCTTGCAGACGATAACCGCAACGGGGAGCCTGCTGAGAGTACTCCTCAGGCTGCAGTCGAACAAGGTGATGCCGTGCAATCGCAGACATCTCCTGCCTCTACTTCCACGAGTGCCACGGAAGCCACAGGCAGCAGCAGCCAGCCGACCGACAAGGGCCAAGACCCGAAGGCTACGGACAGCAGCAGCGGTCCTGTGTGGGTGCATGCACCTCCGCTGCTGCTGCCGCTATCTGTGATGTGGCTGGGTGGTCTGGCTGTGACTGCTGCGTGCTGAGCCCCGCCATTGGGGACGCGG
>NW_008827570.1:0-1630 GCF_000691245.1 Trypanosoma grayi
GTGTCGTGGACAAGATTGACATCCTCAACACGACACTTGGGAAGGCTCTTGGAGGTGCCAGCGGCGGCCTGTCGTCGGGGTGCAAGGAGATTGTGGATTTGCAGCGCCAGAAGGGGCGTCCATACCTTTTCTCAAACACAATCGCCCCCGCCGCTGTCGGTGGGACGCTGAAGGTCATGGAACTGCTGCAGACTTCCTCCTCTGCGCAGAAGAAGCTGCAGGAGAACACGCGGCTGTTCCGCACGGAGATGAAGAAGGCAGGACTGACAATCAGCGGCCACGAGGAGTGCCCCATCGCTCCTGTGATGCTTTACGACGCCCGTATCGCCGGCGAGTTTGCGTCGCGGATGATGTCGCAGGGCATCTATGTCACCGCGTTCAGCTACCCCGTTGTGCCCAAGGGGCAGGCACGCATCCGCGTCCAGCTGTCAGCGGCTCACTCTACGGAAGATGTGATGCGCGCCATTGAGGCATTCAAGAAGATCAAGAGCGATCTCAATGTTTGATGCGGTGATCAGGCAGAATGGTGAAAGCATTTGCCGTTCTGTTTTACGGGTTTTCTTTTCTATTTTCGCGTCATTCTTACCCTTGACATCAAAACGGGTTGTGGTAATGGTATCCCCATCAAGACGATAAAGAGCTTGTCTCCTCTGTTATTGGCTCTGCTGCCGGCGTTGTCATCGGGTGACGTGGCGGAGGGAACACTGTCTCAGCGATGATCACGTGCATCGCTTCTTTTTTTCTTTCCTTTTTGCCCCCTCGCCACACGAATTGCGCATCCAAACCACAAGCATACAAAAAAAAAACCGTCTCCTTTTCCAGGTAATTGAGGATGTTTAAGACAATTCCAAAGCTGGCCAACCCTGCGCTCCGCGAGGTGGCAGCCGCGCAGATTGCGGCCGCAAAAAGCGCGGGCACGTACAAGTCAGAGCGTGTCATCACGTCCAAGCAGAGCGCCTCGATCAACGTCGAGTCCTCTTCCGAGCCCCTGCTGAACTTCTGTGCCAACAACTACCTTGGCCTTGCCGGGAACCCAGAGGTCATTAAGGCAGCAAAAGATGCGTTGGACACACACGGCTACGGGTTGGCGTCTGTGCGTTTCATCTGCGGCACCACCGACATCCACAAGAAGCTGGAGAAGACCATGACGGACTTCCTTGGAACCGAGGATACCATCCTGTACCCGAGCTGCTTCGATGCGAACGCCGGCGTTTTTGAGGCGCTGCTGAATGAGGAGGACGCCATCATCTCGGATGCGCTGAACCACGCGAGCATCATTGATGGCGTGCGTCTCTGCAAGGCGGAGAGGCACCGCTACTCGCATTTGAACATGGCCGAGCTTGAGACGGCACTTCAGAATACCCAGCAGAAGCGCATTCGGCTCATTGTGACCGATGGTGTCTTCTCCATGGACGGTGATGTCGCGCCACTAGACAAGATTGCTGCCCTGGCCGAGAAGTACAACGCCAACGTCATGGTGGACGACTCGCATGCCACAGGGTTCATGGGTGAGGGGGGCCGCGGTACGCCAACGCTCTTCGGTGTCGTGGACAAGATTGACATCCTCAACACGACACTTGGGAAGGCTCTTGGAGGTGCCAGCGGCGGCCTGTCGTCGGGGTGCAAGGAG
>NW_008827571.1:0-1630 GCF_000691245.1 Trypanosoma grayi
CGCTGCTGCTGTCCGCAGCCTTCGGGTCTTGGCCCTTGTCGGTCGACGGACTGCTGCTGCTCGGCTGGCTGCTGCCTGTGGCTTCCGTGGCACTCGTGGAAGTAGAGGTGGAAGATGTCTGCGATTGCACGGCATCACCTTGTTCGACTGTAGCCGGAGCAGGACTTTCAACAGACTCCCCATTGGGGTGATCGGCAGCAGCACTCTCAGCCTCAGGTGTGTTTCCTGCAGGTGATGAGACAACAGAGCCATTGGCATTATTCTTCGCACCGGTAGGGTTATCATCTCCCCCATTTATGTCAGGTGCTTGGGGAGTTTTTGCTTGGGGAGTTTTTGCTTGGGGAGTTTTTGCTTGGGGAGTTTTTGCTTGGGGCTCACCCTTTAGTTTGTCTGGCTTGTTGATTATCTGGATTTTGCTCTCCTTGCATTTCTCGCCAGATTCCTTGGGTTCACCATTCTTGCAACGACCCTCTGCGTCGCCGTCGTCACCAGGGTCAGGGGCATCACCTTTCTTTGATAGGGCGCTCTGCGCTTCCCTTTCCGTTTCGGTGGGGCTTACGTCGGGACCTCCTGCCTTCAGCGTGCCAGGAACAGGTTTCACAGGCTGGCCGCTCTCCTGCTGTTGATGTTGTGATAACGCAGCAGCAGCAGCAGCAGCAGGGCAATCGGTAGACCTACCCAAATCAGTCGGGCAGGGCACAACAGACTTATTCTCCAACTGACCGGCTTGTCCCTCATTGCCGTTTTGTCCGCTTACTTCACTACGCTTTGAGCCATTAGGCCCTGCAGGCCCTGTTGGCCCGTGAGCACCAGTATCAGCTTTGGCAGTGCGGACGCCATCCTTCCCAACCTCAGGCGTCTTGGCCTTACACGCCTCTTTGCTTTTAGACTTGTCGTCAGACCCGCTGCACAACGAAACCGCGACCGGCTCCTGTAGTCGGCCCTCCACGGTACTGGAAACAGCGGTACTCTGTCCGTTTTCTTCACCCTTAATCTTTTTCTCGGATTGTTGGCAAGCATTGGCACCCTCTCCTCTCCCATCAGACGGAGTGCAAGTAACCTTGGGCAGGGTTCTCCTATCTTCACGCTCCGTTTCCCCTTCGCAAGTCGAGTTCTCTTCACCATTAGCGTTCAGGCAGGAACGCGGAGGGCTCCTCATTTCCAGTGATCCAGCATCGCCAGAAGATCCCTTAGGTCCACCAGGCCCAGGAGACTCAGGATCTTCGGAAGGCGGACACTCTTGTGTGCCTTCAGCCTTGCAAGGACCACGCTCAGCACCCGCCGCAGCGCACCCGCAGCCACACCACACAAGGAGCACACACACAAACAACACGCAGCGCAGTGCCTTCATCGCAATGTGAATAGCCTGTAAAGAAAAGAGAGGCGGAAAACCAAAAGAAACTGCCAAACAGCACCACACGAGCCACTCACTAACATCATCCCCACGCAACACTCCGCCCCTACAAAGAAACAGTCGAAAAATAGATGCCCCACTACGACAAGCCCAAGCGTGGCAGGGCTGCGGTGTGTTGTGCCCACAGGAGCACTCCCCAGCAGCAAAGCAACAAGAAGAAAACCAGATGTATCAACCCCCCGAATGTGTGTCCCTGCCCCACACCCAACACACAGC
>NW_008827572.1:0-1629 GCF_000691245.1 Trypanosoma grayi
GGCTGGCGGCGATCAGCATCATCGTCGGCACGCCCGGGCGCGTGCTGCACCACCTCGAGGACGCCGCACACGTGACGGCCGACAACTTGCAGCTGCTCGTCATGGATGAGGCGGACCGGCTGCTCGACATGGGCTTCCGCGAGGCGCTCACCGGGATCCTGCGCCACCTGCCGACGCAGCGCCAGACGCTGCTCTTCTCCGCGACGCAGACGACCGACGTCCAGATGCTCGCGCAAATGTCGCTGCGCAATCAGCGCTACGTCACGGCACACGCCGCCACCGCCGCGCCGACGCCTGCGACGCTGTGCCAGAACTTCATGGTCGTCGAGCTGCACCGCAAGCTGGACGCGCTGCTGCTGTTCCTCAAGCGGCACCCCAACGACAAGATCGTCGTCTTCGTGAGCACCTGCAACCAGGTGCGCTACATGTACCTCGCCTTCTCGAAGATACTCAGGAAGATGCGCATCCCCTCCATGTGCCTCACGAGCAAGATGAAGCAGTTCCGGCGCGAGGAGGTGTTCCTCACCTTCTGTCGCTGCAAGTCGGCGGTGCTCTTCTGCACCGACGTCGCCGCCCGTGGCCTCGACTTCCCCCTCGTCCACTGGGCTGTGCAGTACGACTGCCCTGACAGCGCCCAGACGTACATCCACCGCGCGGGCCGCACCGCACGCGCTGGCGCGCGTGGCGTCAGTTTGCTGTTCCTCACCCCACACGAGACGCCGATGTTGTCCTACCTCGCCCACAAGCACATCCCGCTGCGTGAGATCGCCATACGGCCGGGCATGCTGCAGGAGTCGAAGGAGATATTCGTGGCGCTTGTGGTGCAGGGGCTGAAGTACGAGGCACAGAAAGCCTTCATCGCGTACCTCCGCTCTGTATACTTCGCCGCGAACAAGCTCGTCTTCGATGTGAATGCCATCGACGTCGCCCCCTTCGCCCACTCGCTCGGCCTGCTCAAGGTGCCCGACATGTCAGAGCTGCAGAACCTGCAACGCGGGGCGAAGAACTTGCCGTGGGACGTCGTCAACTACATCACCCACCGCGAACAACAAGAGCAGACGCAGCAACAGAAGCCCACCACCCGCCGCGAGAAACACCTCGCCGCGTCTGACATGTTCCGTACGTTGCAACTGAAGCAGCGCTACGTGACGAATGACGATGACGACGACGACAACGACAAGGACAACGCCGACGACGGCTTCCTCGTCAAGCGACCACACACATGGAACGATGAGGGCAACAGTGACACACAGCAGCAGGCGGCATCGATGGCGCTGAGCGCTGCCGAGCGCATGGCCGGCCTCTCGAAGCGGAAGGTGCGCAAATACATCGAGGCGGCCGACCTGCGCGTGCGCGACCTCGGCCTCAGCAAGCACATCGTGTTTGAGCGCGAGGACAGCGACGGCGATGACGACGATGATGATGATGAGGCGGAGGGGAGGGCAGTGGGGGCGGTGCAGGGCGGGCAAGGCGGTATCGGGGACGCGGGGGCAAAGACGAGGAGGCGCAGCGGTGCCGCAGAACACGACGCCGCCCCGCAGCACGACGCCGACGACGACACAAGCGCCGACAGCGAAGTCTACGCGGCGCGGCTGCGGCAGCGTGTGCTGCAGGGAACCACCGGCGACG
>NW_008827573.1:0-1628 GCF_000691245.1 Trypanosoma grayi
TGAGTAAGACCCCTTCTTAAGTATGTGTCTTTGCTTTTTTGGCTGGTTTTCAGCGATTGGGGTTTCTTGGTCGCCTTTTTTTTGTTTGTTGCTTCTGCGCTTCGGCCTTGGAGCGGTTGTTTTCATACCCGAGGCACTGTGCTCATTGTTCTGTGTACATTTTGTTTGCGGTGCGTCCTTTTCAGGCTGTGTGTGAGAGCCGAGTTTTCTGCGGGACTGCGTGGTCGTACCCCAATCTTTTTAGGAACGAATCTTGTTTTCGTTGCTGTGCCAGTGCGTACTTTGTTCTACGCCCTTCGTTGGACGACAGGATGCAAGGTGCGCCCACGTATACAGACGTACGTGTGCACTTGGGCCATGGACATAACTCTTCCCTCTTTGTTTGGGGGCTCTTTGTGGTCTTTTTTCTTTCCGTGGGGCGATGGGCTCCTTCACTAATTCATTCTTTTTCTTTTTTCATTGGCTTACCGTGAGTGATCTCCGATGTGTCCTCACTGTCTGTGTGGCTGCTGCTTTCTTTCTCCCCTTATTCTATCTCTCTGTGTGTGTCCAACTCTCCGTGTGCCTCTCTTTCTCTTTTCTCTGCCCCGCAGACCAGTGACCTGAAGCGAAGTGATGACGGTGACGGTGCGCCACGTGCTGTTTGTGCTTTCCCTCGCGCTGTGCTGCGCCTGCGGGTGCGTGGCGGCGGTGCAGCAGGACCAGGTACTGAGCGACATTGATGTGCCTGCAGAATATACCAACGAGAAAATAAGAAGCGAAGCTGTTGAGGGAATGCAAATGATTGAAGAAGCTTTGAAGAAGGCGCAGGATGCCTCAGCTGAGGCTGCGCGGCTGTATACAATGGTGAGCGACAGTATTGAAGCCGCAGAGGCCAAGGGTTCCAGCAGTGGTGGGGGAGTAGCAGGTTCTTTTGAGGCAGCCAAGGCGAAGGATGTGCTCTACCCTGCCCACTCTGCGAAGAGAACCGTCGATCGTGAATTTAAATTGCTGCAGGAAATCAATACGAATGCGCAGTTGGCGCATGACTGGGCGTTAGCCAATCTGACAGAAGGGGATGCAAAACGTGGGGAGGCTTTTCTTGAAATGATGACAGTCCAAGTTTACGAGTTGGCCGCTATAGGCAGAGTGAACACTCTTCTTCAGCATGCTAAGATCGTTGTGGATGCGTCGGTGGGAGCTCTTGGAAGGCTGTATATTACTAATGCCGCCAAGCCACTTCCTGCTGAGATGGTGCCGCGAGTTCCGAAGCCGCCCGCCGACGTGCCTGGCGTTGCTGAGTTGCCCAATGTTGACATTGGCGACTGTTCGGAGCAGCAGAGTGGTGGCGGGCATCCGGAGACGGAACCTTCTGGGGGCGGAGCTGAAGCTGGAGCTGGAGCCGAAGGGACGGGAACGACCGGCACAACGGGTGGGACAGCAGGTGGCTCTGCTGACTTGGCGGGGCGGGACGGCAGTGGGCCTCACATGTGGGTGCGTGCATCCCTGTTTCTTGTGGTTGCGGCATACGCTGTCGTATGAAGTGTTCGTGCGTCTCTGGGACTACGCTGAATCCCTATTAATTACATCTTGCTTTGTGAACGGGGTTCTTATCTTCTTTTTTTCTTTTCTAATTGCTGTCCCTCTGC
>NW_008827574.1:0-1626 GCF_000691245.1 Trypanosoma grayi
CAACGTCAGCAGAAGCAGCGGTGCATGCACCCACACAGGACTGACGCTGCTGTCCGCATTCTTAGTGTCTTTGTCCTTGTCGGTAATTGGAGTGTCGCTCTTTTTTTCGGTTGTGGTGCCAGGGGAACTTGGTGAAGGAGGTGTGGGAGGTGGCTGTGATTGCACGGCATTATCACGATCACCTCCATCTTGAGTAGCAGACCCCAGAATGGTGTCTGTAGTGGGTGAATCATCAGCAGAGCTGTCTGCTCTGGGATTCTGCTCAGCAAGTGGCGAGGTATCAGGGATCGGTTCCCTCCTGTCGGTCATTGTGGGTTTACCGTTTATTTCGTTCTGCGCTTCGCCGTGTACGCTTTTGCTGTCTGTGTGGCTCGTAGCCCCTCTGTCCTTTTCATGTGGCGATTCACCATTCTCCTTTTTCACACCACCACTAGCGCCATGACCTGTCGTCTGAGGAACAGTGAGTTCCCCGCCCGCACCGTTGTGTTCTCTGGTACTCTTCATGTTTCCCTTAGTTGTGTCTATCTCCCCGACCTGCAGCTGTGACCGGGGTTCGGTTTGTTCTTGAGGATTCACACTTGGAATGTCATCAACTTTCTTCGGGCACGTTTCAGTCTGACTGGAATCACAGTGGCCATCAACGACCTCTCTCCCACCATCCTCCCCATTAATCCCGGAAGAAAGTTGTGGATCACTGTTACCAGAAGCTCGGCCACCTGATTTCAAATCGTTCTCCCTAGCATCCTCCTGAGATAGAGCAATCGAAGACACGCACGACTCATTATCTTCCGTTTGTCCCTTCTCGCAACGGCGTTTTCCATTACCGACACCTACACCATTAGTGTCAGACCCATTACCATCTGTGATATCACGTTTAGGCTCTCGTTCCATACTCGCGTCAACCTGGCAGCTGCCAGTCTTACCACCAGGGCAAGACTCACTTCCACCAGTTCCCTCGGAGCCTTGACAACCAGCCTTCTCTTTCTCCTTGCAAGTCTCAGGAACCTCGCGAGGCTTACACTTTTCATCGGTACTTTTACCTGTACAAGTGAGAGAGTCATAGACCTGACGATCATTTTCAGTATCAGGGCACTTTCCCTTAGGCGCAGAGCTGTCAGAACAAGAACCCGCACCAGCCTCAGTTAAAGAGTCACCATCAGCCTTTAAAGCGTATCCACCAACAGTTGGCACCTCCAATCGTCTCCGCCCATCCANAGCCTCAGTTAAAGAGTCACCATCAGCCTTTAAAGCGTATCCACCAACAGTTGGCACCTCCAATCGTCTCCGCCCATCCACCGCCGCACACCCGCAGGCACATGCCACGCAAAGGAAGCACACAAACAGAACACAGGATATCTTCTTCATCGTAGTCATAGTCTGCGCAAAAAAACAACCAGAAGCAAACAGCCAGTAGGAGAAGCAGCAAAAAGGCACGCCACGTACAGCAACACCTCCGCACACTGACGCAACCAAGAGAGACATCCCGAAAGAAACTCCTTCACTAGGAGAGCCCGAAATATCTCCGCTGTGGTGTGTTGTGCCCACAGGAGCACTCCCCAACAGCAAAGCAGCAAGAAGAAAACCAGATGTATCAACCCCCCGAATGTGTGTCCCTGCCCCACGCCC
>NW_008827575.1:0-1621 GCF_000691245.1 Trypanosoma grayi
CACCTGGATGTCTCTCAACTGCAGTCCCATAGATGCCAGCAGTCTCGTCTTCCTTTTGCCTCGACGCAGGATTGAAACAGGTTCACAGAGGCCCATATAGCTGAGACTGCAACTGCCAATACTCTTTGGTAACTTGCAACAGCGTAGATGTATCAACTGCGATTTCCCTTCCATGTGCCTCATGCTCATCGATTGCTTGAATAGATAATAGCTCTACTAGGAGCTGCTTGTCTTGCTTCAGAAAAAAAAGAATCAAAACCCAGCGAATAGCACGCAGAGCACAGACCATCAGCAACAGAAGAACTTGTACAGTAGACACTTCCCCACGCTGCTGCAATTGGTGTTTTCCACTCACATCCCAGCGAAGAGCAATCACTTGTGCTTCCTGATGAGATCACTGTGTATTATCAGTAACGTTTTCCAAACACTTCTTTGGGGTTTCTCTCTCCACCCTGCACCTCAGCACAGCCACTACACAGCTGCCTCAATACACTTCACACCAGCAATTCCCTCAGTGTCTATTGCACCACTCCAAGAGGCACATCAGGTGGCCAGCAGGCCCTGAACGCGTGTCAGCGACGCTTGACTCACTCGTCAGAAGCACATGCTGCGGCACCGTCTGCGGGGACCACGCCACCACACTGTCGCCTGCAGGGTGATTCGTATTGTGTTGCTGGGGAAGAGGCCAAGCCCTCAACAAGAAATAGACGTACCTCCTTCCTCACTCCCCCTGAACCCAGACTCAAGTATTGTTACCGCCAGTCACCACAAATGACCCACAAACACGAGAGGAAATCCCAGCTTCACTCTGCTCCTTGAACACATGGTGAGCGCCACAAGGGCAGATCAGGAACAAAACCAAAAAGAACACCCACCAACAACTTGATTCAGTGTCGACTTATGCAAGATGGGCTCTTTGATCGTTTCCTTCACAACGGCCATGTGCAGGTGAAGGAGACGTCGAAGGAGCAATATAACCCAACACACTTTCCCACTCAACTAGACTTGCTTCCCTCCGGACGAATTCAAAAGCTGAAAGCACACACAGACTCACATATCTTAATGATCATTCAAAGGCATCACACCTCACACAGCGTCATGCGCTTCCACCAACATCAAGATGATTCTGAAAGTTCTGTGCGTCCGTTCGCATCGAGCAGAACCCCCCAAGCAACCATAAATTGAGCATTGGATCCCCGCGACTCCGCACACTAGGAGAACCGAGGGCAACTCACAACAATGCACTGCTCATTCCAAACAAGTGCTTCACACAGACATGCTCACGATCCCCTTTTTTATTGCGTCATTTCACACCAACTCAAAGAGCATCGGCACAAGAAAGAGCCACCCATCATCCCCAGCAAACCCTTTTCCCTCCCTCATCGGCGCTGCTCACATCCCCTCAGAGTGGTGCACCATCAGCCAATGATGCCCAAAAATCGTCATGTCGCACACGCAGCTAGCAATGCGCATCCAGTGTTTTTAAGGTTGGCACCCACCCACCTCTTAAGCCCACAAATTACTTCTGCAGTAGGAGTAGCAAGTAGACTACATCCGGAAGCCAAACAAAATACAGGTTGTGTGCCACACCCACAGTCATCTCCAGCACCGCTGTCAGTTC
>NW_008827576.1:0-1620 GCF_000691245.1 Trypanosoma grayi
GGGGGGATGGGCATAAATATAAAGGCCATATGGATTTGGTAGAAAAACTATGCTTAAAATACAATATGTTTTCCCCCTATTTCTCCTATTGGATTCTGGCCTTAACGGAAAGGTGCGGCGTGGACTTTTTTCCCCATTGATAGTAGTTTTTGTGTGAATTATGGATTGCTAACGCTTTGGTGCTCCTGTATTCGTTAGGTCTCTTTTGTCGATCTAGTTTTCTTGCCGTTGTTGTATGTAGGGGCATGCCCGATGCACCGTGGGGTGTTGGTGGTGGAAGGTGCTAACGACGGATGTAAGCAAAGAGGAAGAGAGGGCTGTGTATAATAATTTTGGGAAGTGACTCTGAATCGTGAGAGGACCTTAGCATGAATTGCATGTTCTGTGTGTCTCTTCGGGTGAAAGGGGATGCATATTAGAGAACTGCGGCAACGGTGGTTGATGTAGTGTTTTTTTGTCACTCTTGGTGGCAGCTGCATCAGCCCTATCATTATGTCGTGAAAAAAAAAATATTGTGCAGGTTGCGGCTCGCAGCGAATGTTTTTTGGGGTTGATGAGAGATATCTCCAAGAGTGTAGTGGGATGGTATGTGACGATTGTGTCATCTTCTCTCTATTTGTGTGAGTGGTGGAGAGGAAAAGAAAGCACCCAACCGACGGTAATGTGGTGAAGGTGTGAAGGGCAACTCATTGTATTGGTGAAAAGGGAAAATTAAATGGAGGATATGTATGGGAGATCGATGCTGGTGAAGCTTAGCGTGAGTGGGGTGTCGTGTTGGTGCTCTGCCCCCATCTTAAAGTACTCTTTCATGAGCAGAGAAGACGGGTGATGATAACCTCACGGTGTAGGCACGGCTGGAAAAGCATTATTGGGAGATGAGAAATATAAACCAAGTTGCATTTGCAGCTTAACTGTCAGGACACTCCTTCTGCTGCGCTGCCTACTCTACGACGCGCAGAATGAGGATGGACTGTCAGCGGTATTGGAGGTGACTATGGATGTGACATGCAACCTGTATTTGTTTGGCTTCCGAATGTAGTCTACTCGCTACTCCTACTGCAGAAGTAATTTGTGGGTTGAAGAGGTGGGTGGGTGCCAACCTTTAAAAAAAGCACTGGATGCGCATTGCTGGCTGCGGATGCGAGATGACAACTTTTGGGCATCGTTGGCTGATAGTGCACCACTGACGTAACGCGAGAAGGACTGACGAGGGAATGAAAGGGTTGCTGGGGGTGATGGGTGCCTTTTTTTTTGTGCCGACGCTCTTTGAGGCTGTGTGAAATGACGCGGTAAGAAAAAGGGATTGTGAGCCGGTGTGTGAAGCAATTGTTTGGCAGGGCCAATGCTTTGTTGTGAGNCACCACTGACGTAACGCGAGAAGGACTGACGAGGGAATGAAAGGGTTGCTGGGGGTGATGGGTGCCTTTTTTTTTGTGCCGACGCTCTTTGAGGCTGTGTGAAATGACGCGGTAAGAAAAAGGGATTGTGGGCCGGTGTGTGAAGCAATTGTTTGGCAGGGGCAGTGCTTTGTTGTGAGTTGCTCTCGGTGTCTCCTGGTGTGCGGAGTCGCGGGGATCCAATGCTCCATTTATGGTTGCTAGGAGGTTCTGCTTTATGCAA
>NW_008827577.1:0-1620 GCF_000691245.1 Trypanosoma grayi
GGCGGTGTAGTGTGGCGGCACGCCCCCGCCCCCGCACGCGTCTGCGCTGCCGATATGCACGACCGCAGACGAATGGTGGCCGTGGCGTGTGCCTTGTTGTGCGGCATGTCTGCGCTGCCCGGAGCCTGCGGGTGTGACGGACCGCTTCTGCGACGTGACGGGTGGTGCTGGCACCGCGGCGACGTGGCGGTGGGCGCGCGGCGACAGCGGAGCGGTGCATAGTGTGCGTTGCGCGCACTGCGGTGCTGGCGGCTGAGGTGCCGGTCCTCCACCCCAGCAGGGCGGCAGCATGAACCCAGCTGCTGTGTGCCCCACTGAAGGGGCTCGCTGCGTGGCCTCCCACTCGATCCGTCTTTTGCTGCTGCTGAGTGCGCTGTGTGGGCTGCCACCAGTCGCACTTGCGCCGCTCTATCTATTTCTTTGTCCCTCCTGTTGTATTTGTGATGGGAGACACAGTCGCCCGGGGAAGGTACTCTGAACGCCACGAAGCCGCTGCTTCGACCGGTGACTATGGGGCGGCGAGCACTGCACCCTGGTGGGGTGGACTGCTGCCTGCACGTATGCATGGGGCTGGTGGTCTCTGTGCTTCTGGTGGCTGCTCCACGAGGTGCGGTGGGCCAAAGCACCGAAGCAACGAGAGTTGTACAGATGCTCTCCATTGACGCGAAGGTCCGCTTGTCTAATAATCACGTCAGGAAGGCAGCTGGTGTGGGCTTCTTGGCATTGCTCTATTCACGTGGGTACGTTGTTTTGCGACGCTGACTAGGAGGCCCGTGCTTCGGAGGATGAGGAGAGCCTCTTGCCACATCGGTGCCACGCTGCTGTAGCTTTTGTAGTTTGTGCGGTAGTGGCATTTCGCTTCTCTTCTCGTCCGGGAGGCTTGTGTGTGGCTGTGCGCATCTTTCGCTGTCTCTGCTGGTAGGCGGCGCCCCGAAGCATCTGCGGGGGACTCGACGTTGTCGGACGCCACCCTTGTGGTGCCGATGCGGCTGACGTGTTGTGGACGCGGCGCCTCGTTTCGGTCCGGGACGTCTGGGCGATAATGTGGAGGGCACTGCCATGATTGTGTGTACTCTTACCGTCTGCTTGCTGTGCGGTTCAATGGGATCTGTGTTTTGGGAGAAAGTCCTCTGTTTCCCTTTTGCAAAGGGACGTGTGTGGGATGTGGTGCGCCGCTGTTGGTGGCTTTGCACCTCGTTCTGTGTGCCGCGCTAGGTGGGTCTGGCACGCGCTGTGATGCCTGTGCGCTGGATTGCTATGTGCGTGTGTGACAGACGAGTTGCTGGTGTGGCTGGCGCTAGTGGTTGGACTACAGTGGCGCTGTGTGGTGCTGGAGTAGTATGGACTGCTGTGCCGTACCTGTGCTTCGTGTTGTTGTTGCGGTGCCGCGTTGGTCGCGCCTCCTTGCCGATTGTGCTTGTGCGCTGGCCTGTTTATGGCTCCCGCGTCTCCTTGCTGTGTGTGAGGCTCTGCACCTTGCCAGCTGCATGCGTGCGGTTGTGCTTGCGAGCATCACACGTGTGCACTACTCCCCCTCTCGCTCCTGTTTCTTGCTTTGCTTGCGGCAGAAAGGCACAAGCACCACAACAAGAAAGTATTCTCACGGCGATGCGCACAGCG
>NW_008827578.1:0-224 GCF_000691245.1 Trypanosoma grayi
GAGCACCAAGAGAAGCGGGCCGCGCAGGGAGCGGGACGACATGCTGCTGCTGCTGCTCATGATGATCGTAGAATGCCACGACAGTGACTGGGCAGCTGAGACAAAGAGTGGCTAGAGTAAGAGAGAGAGAGAGAGAAGACGGGCGGAGTAAGAGAACCACGAAACACACAACGGCAGCAGCCTAACCCCAAAGGGTTGTTCTTCAGATGATGTCATCTTACGCT
>NW_008827578.1:262-1620 GCF_000691245.1 Trypanosoma grayi
CGGGAAGCACCAGACAGATATCACAGCCAAGGAGCAGCACGTAAAGCAATGTTAAATGGTTGCACTTTGTCCGTTGTCTTGCAGACCATATTTCACCGGGAGGAGAGCTCATGATGCGCCCAACGACGCTGCAGATTGTCGGAGGCACCTTGGCAACACGCCGGAGGTGTGCTAACACGCATGTATGCAGATGCTGTGGCTATGGCACGTAAAAGATGCAGGAGTATGCTGTAACGTTGGCCTCAATACCATGGCGCTGTCACAAACAACTTGTGTGAAGCATCTGTGTCTATCACAGTTGACAGCCCCATGCCGTGAAAGAGCACGTCCTACTGAAGGGAAGTGAAGGCATATATATATATATTCATGCGCAAAAGTATATTAATAATTTAGTCAATTAAAAAAATGAGCGTGCACAACGAATAGGGGTCATCTATTTGCGTGCTGCTCTGTTCTCGCAAAGACTTGCTCTCTGGCGGAATCCGCAGATCCAGGAGAGCGATGAAACAAACAAAAGGCATCTACCGCATCATGTTGTGCTTGGTGGCCGTGCAAACAGCAGCATCATTGAAAAAAAAAAAAGAAAACTGTACATCGGCTGATATTGCCACCACAAATATCGTTTTGTTAAACACAGCGCAGATTCGGGCCTATTAAACCCTTAACTCGCGGTCACCTTGCACCAATACGTCCCAGGCTGCCAGCATGGCGGTTCGTTGCAGGCGGTGACGTCGCCAGTCCATCGGATGTTCACTCTCCATTTAGCTCGTCCCTCGCAGACGAACCATCTCCCGCTCGTGCAAGTCGCGTTCACTGATATGTGACGCAGCGCACACGTCCAAACGTCGCGGGCAGAGAATGCGGCCGTGCGTAAACGGCCTTCCTGGAGTGATGTGTGCACCTTCCGGGCACAAGTGCCACGTGTCGTTTCCAAGGTACCGCACGTGTACCGTGCGCTCACCACACAACACCTCCGCGCACACATCGCCGACGGGCTCGCTGTCCCACCGCAGCGCCACGCTCTTCAAACACGCTGAGCTTGGGCCAACAATACTTCCAGGCATACTGGAAGCTCTTCCAGTAATGCAACTGCTATCCACGTAGGGTTCGATGATAGGGCAGATGTCCATTAGTGTGGCACGTTTTCCGCCTATATTATCTTTCTTGAAGTACTGATAGTTGCGGGGAAGCGGGCCCACGTACTCCACAATCGGACAGTGCCCCAACGCGCGGCGGTCAGAGGTGCACAGTAGAGTACTTGATTTCTCACTGCAGAACATATCCGGGTGCGAGGTGACGCCGTCTGTCAAGCACTTGTCGTCCAGCAGTGAGCAGCCGGCCTTGTGGCCCCAGCTCAT
>NW_008827579.1:0-1618 GCF_000691245.1 Trypanosoma grayi
AACACATCCACCATGAAACAGCAGCGCACAGCGTGGGGCAGCACACCCCGCGTCCCCAATGGAGGGGCTCAGCACACAGCAGTCACAGCCAGACCACCCAGCCATATCACAGATAGCAGCAGCAGCAGCGGAGGTGCATGCACCCACACAGGACCGCTGCTGCTGTCCGCTGCCTTCGGGTCTTGACCCTTGTCGGTCGACGGACTGCTGCTGCTCGGCTGGCTGCTGCCGCCTGTGGCTTCCGTGGCACTCGTAGAAGCAGAGGAGGAAGATGTCTGCGATTGCACGGCATCACTTTGCTCGACTGCAGTCTGAGCAGGACTTTCAGCAGGCTCCAAATTGGTGCGATCGGCAGCAGCGCTCTCAGTCTCAGGTGAGTCTGGCGCAGGTGGTGAGGCAGCAGAATTCTTGGCGTCATTCTTCTCATCGAGTGGGTTTTCAGGTTTTGCATTTACTTCGGGTGCCTGTGTATTTTTGGGTTGGAGTCTATCTTTCTCTCGCTGATCAGACTGAGTGCTCCTGTCCTCGTCCTTCTGTTTGCAATCCGTATTTGATTCTTTAAGCTTTCCATCCCCACACTCACCATCTGCGGTTCCCGCGTGACCAGAGTCATCATGTCCTTCTGATTGGGTGTCCTGCCTTACCCCTTTATCACTTTGGGTGATTTCACTGCCACCTCTTCCGTCCAACGTGCCGCCGCTAACAAGTCCTTTCCCAGGTTTCTGACTTGGCACTTGTGCTTTTTGTAGAGCAGGACCGACCTGACACTTTGCACGGTCCGCCACTTCAGCAGGGCAGTCCGCAAGAGCCTTCCCATTCGATGCACCAATTTCTCTCCCCCCGTCGGCGCTTTTGGCTCCTGCTGCCCCCGTGGGACCAGCAGGGCCGGGGGCACCAGGAAGTCCTCCAGCTCCTGGCAGCAGGACGTTCCCAATATCACCGCCACCACCAGCAGTGGCTCCCATATTAGTTTGCGATTGCGTTGCTTGCACAGACGACAAAGATGATGAAGGCGTGCAAGTAGTTGGGTCCGAAGGTTCCTTGCAGGCCGCCTTGTTCGTATGAGCCGTTTCGCCAATTCGAGAACCACCATCTCCACGCTCATTTACTTCCTCGCTTTGCTGGCAAGGATCTTCACCACTCTGCGCCGCCACCTCGGGCGGAGTGCAAACCTTCGGCCCGACACCACTGCCACCCTTTGGATTGCTATCACCTACGGTTTCCAGCGCTTTCGCACAAGGCGGTATCGTCTTGCCATCCCCTGGGCAAGTGTTCGCAGAAACCGCAGCTCCTTCTAAACCGGGACTAACATCAGCACCAGGTGAAAGATCTTGTGAAGGGTTGCATTGCGTAGTTCCACCGCTCGTGCAATCAGTAGCAACAACGGTTTCAACTTCATCCCCCGCACACCCGCAGGCACAACACACGCAGAGCACACACACAAACAACACGTAGCGCATCATCATCATCGCCAGTTGTGACCTTGCAGAAAGCAGAGAGACAAAAGCAGACAGCGAGGCATAGGAAAGCCACCACACCACACACCCCACCAACTCCGTGCCACGCCACCACCAGCACAGCAACAAGAATCCACCCAACCAAACACCCAGTGACGAGA
>NW_008827580.1:0-1618 GCF_000691245.1 Trypanosoma grayi
CGGTGCACTGTGTTGGTGCCGTGTCCCTCTCGCTCTCTGTGTGTGTGTGCCACCTGCTGTGCTCCTCCTCTCCCCCGCAGACACAGGTGGTCCCAGACCATTGACGCTGATGCTGCGCCACGTGCTGTGCGTGTTGGCCCTCGCGCTGTGCTGCTGCACACCTCTGTGCGTGGTTGCGTCTGGTGCTGCTCGTGCAACTGCGGGCATAGTTGAATTTCCACTTGCTATTGGCGACGCGAAGATAACGCTGACGGGGACTGTTGATGCGACCAACTGCACAGCAGCGTCCCCCCAGGCTACTGGGGTAACCAAGGATGTTACCATTTCCACTACGGTTGGTTTGGCGAGGACGGGTGACTCACAAGATGCGAAAGGAAGTGCGAATGTACCATCTGAGGTAATTAAAGTTCCTGTTGGGTATAGCATGACGCTGGAGACCTCACTGGGTGTTAAATGTACGAAGAAAGTCCCAACGCCTGCAGAAGCCACTGACACAACGTGTACAGTTAACGAGGGTGCCGTAGCTACCAACAGTATCACCTATGATGCCAACGTGGAGACCACTGCAACGGACTACGACCCCAAGAAGATCATCGAAAACAAAAAGCATAAAGTGAAAGTCACAGATGGGTACGACGTGGAAATCGTTGCGAATGTTGTTGCCAAATGCAGTCCTTTACCAGAGGCCAAATCATCTCTCCTGCCTGGACAGACCAAGGGTCCTAGCGGGGGAAAAGGGGAATTACATCTGAGTGATAAGATAACGCAGCCCGAAGCAGTTGCTCGTGCAGTGGAGGGTCCTGAGGGCAGGTTAAAGGCTGATGAGGACCCTGAGGAGCCTACAGGCCCTTCCACTGCCACTGGAAGAGGAACTGCACAGGGTCTACCAAGTGCCAGCGCGGACCCCTCCGCAGGGACCCACCAGCCGCGACTCACGCCCGTGACAGAAGGCGGCTCAGCCGTTGAAGAGACCAACAGCGAGGAGACACACACAGNCCAGCCGCGACTCACGCCCGTGACAGAAGGCGGCTCAGCCGTTGAAGAGACCAACAGCGAGGAGACACACACAGTGGACGAAGGTGCCACTGCCACTGAGTCAAATGGTGCCCCGGAGACTGTTGCCAAGCAGCCGTCTGAAACAGAAGCGCAAACAACTGTGGCACCTGCTGCTTCTGCACCGCGGGAGTCCAGCTTCACTACCAGCAGCTCCGGTGGTGAGGCTCACACCAATCGTAACGCGGATGGGGTCAGTGGCTCTCCATGGTTGCGTGCGCCACTGATGCTGACTGCGGTGCTGATGTCTCTTTCTGTTTATTGACTGGCGTGTGCACAAGAGATGAGTTCTCCTTCCATTCCGTTGAGCTCGGGGTTGTAATGTCTGCTCGCGAGAATGTTTCATTTCATTCCATTGCTGCCCCGTTGTGGGCTGGGCGCTGTTTAATTCACCCGTGACTGTACTCACTTGTGCTGTGTGTGTGCGAGGTGTGGTTTCTTTTTCTCGCGGGTGTGGGCTTTGCTTTGCGTGCTGCAGTGCGCCGCCCACTAACTGTTTGCTCTGCTGGGCGATTTCTCTCTTTTTTGTTCTTCGTGTGTGGTGCGCTGCGGCTGCCTCGCTGTT
>NW_008827581.1:0-506 GCF_000691245.1 Trypanosoma grayi
CCTATAAAGTTGAACGCCCCTCCCGAAAACACACATTTTGGGATTTTAGACCACCTATGATGTGCATAGGTTAGGTTTCAAATAATAATTCAGATATCAAATTCTATTTTAATTATTAACTATATTTAATCTTCTTTATTACGATCTGCTTATCTTGATGTTTTATGTATTACAACTGTATATAAAAGAAATATATTAAAGATCATATTTATTATTATAAACACAAACCCCACCTCTGACACAAATAAAGAGGATCCCACATAAACACCCTCCATCAGAATTAAAAGAGAACCCATAAAGAATGTAATAGTAAGAACAAAATAACAAAGTATAGAGGACATATACGCCACAACAATCTCACAAGGAACACAATTATCCACCACACCATAAATAACCCAAACAAACAAGCAAAGTTAAAACAATAAAATAACACACACCGCTCCAACCATATGGAATTAATACTATATTACACCAACCCCAATCGAAACCCCTCTCCCTGAAAATAG
>NW_008827581.1:679-1615 GCF_000691245.1 Trypanosoma grayi
TACTATATTACACCAACCCCAATCGAAACCCCTCTCCCTGAAAATAGCCTATTTTTGGCCAAATGATGTACGGGGATCCTGTATGAATTTCCGGCCATAAAGTTGAACGCCCCTCCCGAAAAGCGCGTTTTTGGGATTTTAGGACAAATTTTTATAAACTTTTATAACAAATACCACACCCACAATACACCTACACCACCCCACCCCATGCCACAATCGATAACCATATCCATACCAACAACACACCCATAACCCATAACACCCACAACCCATAACCCCCACCCTGCAACACCTTATACCACACCCACCAAGATAGCATTCACCATGTGTTACATCCTAACCACAATAACAGAACCCAACCCGCACCTTCCAAAACAAAACAATAATAAATTTAAGTTTAATTAGAATTTTAATTTTAGTTATCTTTAAACTTTCACCAAAACGTTATCCTCTATCTGAACTATTTGTGTTGTTATTATGATATATAAAGTTAGAGTAAAATAAATAATATAAAGTATTTAAAATTTAATTTAACCAACACCAACCTAGTACTATATTACACCAACCCCAATCGAAACCCCTCTCCCTGAAAATAGNCTATTTTTGGCCAAATGATGTACGGGGAACATGCATGAATTCCGGCCTATAAAGTTGAACGCCCCTCCCGAAAACCACCATTTTGAGATTTTAAGGATATAAATTTTGTAATTTTAATACCATTACCCAACCCACATCACAAACCACCATAACATCCCTCTACCCCAAAGTACCATAACAACCATTAACACACCCTGACACAACACCACCACCCCTAAATCATTATAACCATTAAAAGAAATAATTAAATACTATATTACACCAACCCCAATCGAAACCCCTCTCCCTGAAAATAGGCTATTTTTGGCCAAATGATGTACGGGGAACATGCATGAATTC
>NW_008827582.1:0-1612 GCF_000691245.1 Trypanosoma grayi
GCCACGTTGCGGGTGGCCCACACGTGACCGTGCGTCACCTCGTACTCGCCCAGCAGCGTCCGCAGCAGTGTCGACTTGCCGCTGCCCGTCGCGCCCACCACCACCGTCAGTTGTCCCTCCGGGATGACGAGAGTGACACCCGTCAGGAGGTCTTTTGGCATCAGCTGATGGAGGGCACCGTCCTTGTTGTCGCCATCATTATCATCATCTTCGCCTTTTCCCCTCTCCTCTTCCCCCTCATTTTTCACCTTTCCATTGTCGGCGCTGTGGCTGTCATCGCCACGCGGTGCGGCAGTCTCGTTGCTGCGTTGCAGCTCCACCCACTCCTCTTCCGGCAAGGTGCGGCGGCGGCGGCCGCCGCGGAGGAGGCGGCGCAACCCCCCAATGGCGCCTGTAGCTCTCCTGCGGCACTTTGGAAGGTGTCGCGGCACGAACGTCGTCACCGTCACGTCATCCAATGCAGCCGCAGCACCGACGGAGAAGAAACGCGATATATTCTGCACACTGGAGCGGTTGTTATCGCACTCAAGGAATACTGTGAGACGACGCGCCGACACGAGGCACTGCAGCAGCGCTGAAACGATAACAGGGATCATGAAGAAGGGCACGCGCATGAGATTCAGCAATGCGATGGTTGGAAACACAACCGTTGGCGTGAGCTCATTGCCCGTCGCGTAGTAAAGGAGGAACACTACTGCAATGACGAGGGTTGGCGTGGCGCCGTTGAGCAGCGTGAGTGCCACCTCCGTGTACTGAATCTGCTTTAAGCACTCGATCTCCTTCTCACGTGCCCGCTCGATCTCCGCTATGAAGTGCATCTCCCAGGTCATAAACTTCACGATGCGAATGCCAGAGAAGAGCTCGTTTGTGGCTCGAACGCGGCTGTCAACGATGACCGACATCCTCTCGCGNATCGACGACTGCCAGCGCGAGATGACGCCTTGTACAGGAAAGGTGACGAACAGTACCGACACGCCGGCGAGTGCACACCAGCCGACGAGGCGGTACAGCAGCGCCACGGCGGCCAGCAGCACCAGCGGCGCGCTGAGGAAGTACATCACGTACCAGTTGAGGTCACCAATGTTGCTTACATCGGTGCTCGCCATGTTCATGATGCGCCCAACACTCATCTCTGGCAGCAGCAGCGACTTCTCCGCGATGGTGAGACACTTTTCGAAGAGCACCACCATCGCAGCGTTCTCGAAGATGGCGGCGGCACGGATACTCATATGGTCGTACTTATGCGCGGCGCAGCTCTGCACAACGCTGAGGGCGAACACTGCCACGACGAGGCCGAGGCCGTCACGCCACGACGCGTCCTCCGCCCCGAGGTACGCGACGTATCGCTCCAGTACGATGGGCAACGTGATGCCGCAGAGGTCGGCGAGCAGCCTGTTAGGCACCTGCACCCAGATGTGGTACGCGTGCGCCTTGATGAGGGACAACAGGATATTCGGCGTCGCGGGCCGTGCTGCATTTTGACCACCAGAGGCCAGCACCTCGATCGCGTTGACCGGCTCGCACGAGGAGCAGCCGCGCCGCGCCGGATAGAACAGCCGCTCCCCGTGCACCTCGCCGTCGTGCAGCAGCAATGGCGTTGACTCTGCCGCGT
>NW_008827583.1:0-785 GCF_000691245.1 Trypanosoma grayi
ATGAATGACATGAGCGACGCCGACGTAACGACGCGAGCTATGGTGGCGATGTGTGGGGGATTTTGAGGTGGCGCGGGGACTCTGGGAGGTTGGGTGTGCGTGGATGCCTTTGCATTGCATGCGTGAAGGTGTGAGAGTGGGAGATATACAGAGAGGAGAATGCCTGAGAGTCTGTGCTAGCACACAGTGACTGAATGAAAAAACACAATTGGCTGGCTCAGCGTAAGATTGAAGTGAAACCCCAACGAAGGGACTTGTATATATGCCCAAGCGAAGAATAAAAATATAGATGCGTCCCTTGTAGAACCATGCTTGTTTTTAATCCTCTGCGCTCTGTATTCTATTAGCTGCTTTTTTGCTCATACTCATTCTGAACTAAGGGAATTATCTAGCATCACCTGCAGCACCAATATCGAAGTTGACAATCCATGAACATGAGGCACATGGAAGGGGAATCGAAATTGCCACATCTACGGTATTCCAAGATGCCAAAGAGCATTGACAACTGCAGTCTCGGTGCCATGGGCCTCTGTGAACCTGTTTCAGTCCTGCGTCGAGGCAGAAGGAAGACGAGACTGCAGGCATCTATCGGACTACAGTTGAGAGACATTCAGGCGATGTTTCTGGTACTGATGGTTGTGGCTGAACCGTTTCTTTGCTGTGCTGCTGCTGCGGCTGGCGGCGTAGTCCCCCAAACGAGAATGACCACGCCTGCAGCCGACGACGATCCCTTGGTGACGCTCACGAACTGCTTTCCCAGCGTTATACTCGGTTTTGTCACTATC
>NW_008827583.1:1246-1612 GCF_000691245.1 Trypanosoma grayi
TGGGGTTTGTTCCCTCTTGAGGTGAAGGTGCTGTTGGCCACGCCGCTGTACTTGACAGCTGGTAAAGACAGAAATGTCGTGCTGCAGGATGCGGAATCTGTGGTCAGTGTGTTGGGGCGTGTGTTCCTGGTGCGGTGCCCTGGCAATGACTGCCCCCGTGTGAATGCTGGCAGTAAGGAAAAGGTGGTCCACCGCGATGCGTGTGCTAACACCTCCGTCTCGTCGCGGGTGTACTTGTCCGACCTCCGTGTGCTGTCTGCAGAAGCTGGCGTGTACGCTGTGTGTGTCGATGGTGATGGTGATGGAGAGCACATTGCTCCTGCTGCGCTGCCGGTGACGGTGCTGGAGAAACCCTTTGCCTTCAAG
>NW_008827584.1:0-1610 GCF_000691245.1 Trypanosoma grayi
GCTTCTCGTCACTGGGTGTTTGGTTGGGTGGATTCTTGTTGCTGTGCTGGTGGTGGTGTGGCACGGAGTTGGTGGGGTGTGTGGTGTGGTGGTGTGGTGGCTTTCCTATGCCTCGCTGTCTGCTTTTGTCTCTCCTTTCTGCAAGGTCACAACTGGCGATGTTGACGATGCGCTACGTGTTGATTGTCTGTGTGCTCTGCGTGTGGTGTGCCTGCGGGTGTGCTGCAGCTCAAGGCGGTTCGGATCCTGATTGCAAGACTGCAGGCACGGAGCCCTGCCCATCTGCGGAAGGAAGTTTGTCTGAGAAGACTGTGACTACTAGACTTGGTGGAGCTGAGGGTCCTCTTGGTCGTGATAGGGACGGAGTTGAGGGAGGTAAAGGTAATCCTGGTTTAGAAGGAGCTGGGGCCCGTCGTGTACCGTGCTTGACAGAAAAAGGGGAAACACCATGCGTGGAAACGGTTGAGGCACAAGGCCGAAATCTCAAGGGTGCTGGTGGTTGCACGCAGTCTGAGGCAACGGCTGTATCGGGTGAAGAAAACGGATGTCCGTCTTCCCGGGAAGCTAGCCACAGTGAAGATCTTGCTCGCGTGGAGGGTGCGGATCTTCCTAATAATGATTCCTGTCAGAAGGATCCAGCGAATGCTGCTTCTTGCGTATCATCGCCTGTGTTGCCACCTCAGCCGCAGTGTGTGAAGCAAGGCAACGTTGTTTGTGACGCTACTGGTGGGGGAGCCGGGCAGAGAGCGCCTATAGGACCTTCTGGTCCACCCGGTCCTGCTGGCACTGCTGGACGAGTGAGTGCAGCTGGAGGTGAACAGATTAGCAGTGACGGAACAGCTGTTGATTTGAAAGACAGGCCCGCTAGGGACTGCAAGAGCGCTCTAAAGGACACTATTAATTGTCCAGTTACTCCCCTCTCACCGCAAGTGGAGCAGACCAAAGAATTGGTGACATTGACGAAGAGTGGTCCAGAGGACAAAGGGGACCCCAAAGGAGGTTCCGAGGTTAGGGAAGAGTTGTCAAAGAAACCTCACTCAGACACTCATGTTGATGTTGGCACTCGTCGCGCTGGCAGCGCGGGTGAAGATTGCGAGGATGGAGGACATAAAGAGCCAAGTGGGGTTTGCAGAAAGGGTGACAATGTCAAGGCCACTCACCACGATCACCAACAAAACGATGAACTCCGGCCCCAAATGCCGCAAACACCTGATGCAAAAGGAAACACCCCCGGCATCGTCGGTGAGAAGAATGACGGCAATGGTTCTGCTGCCTCACCTGCAGTAAACACACCTGAGGCTGAGAGTGCTGCTGTCGATCACCCCAATGAGGAGCCTGCTGAGAGTACTGCTCAGGCTGCAGTCGAACAAAGTGATGCCGCGCAATCGCAGACATCTTCCGCCTCTACTTCCACAAGTGCCACAGACACTGCAGGCCGCAGCCAGCCGGGCAGCAGCAGTCCGTCGACCGACAAGGGCCAAGACCCGAAGGCTGCGGACAGCAGCAGCGGAGGTGCAAGCCGCCGCACAGGACCGCTGATGCTGTTTGTGATGTGGCTGGGTGGTCTGGCTGTGACTGCTGCGTGCTGAGCCCCGCCATTGGGGACGCGG
>NW_008827585.1:0-1608 GCF_000691245.1 Trypanosoma grayi
CACGCCGAGCCCCTCCAGGTACGCTTTGCAGTAGTGGATGAGGTCGAGGTTCGAGTTGCGGCTCGTCGTGTCAAAGGCGACAAGCTTCGCCAGCCACTGGGTGTAGTCCATGTGCTGTGTAGGCATTGCTGAGTGTGTCAAGCGTGTCTTCTTTTCTGGAGAGGAGAGTAGGGATAGAGAGACGGGTAGAAAAGGAGAGAGTGTGTGTGTGGCTCGCAAAGGTAACGCCTGAGCGTGAGTAGCAAGGAGAGTGAGGGTAGGCTCTGGACATGTGCGTGGAGGGCACAGATGTGTGTGGGAGTCCCCAAATTATAAGCCTAAAAACCTTTGCGCTGAATAGTAAGTACCTCCAACATTCGTTTAAAAATAATGTTTTGTCTGCAGTTCCCCGTTTTTTTTTTTTGCATGGAAGCGTAAGACATTCCTATATGTCGCCACGCATCACTGCACGGCAGCTCAAGTAGTATTTCCCCGAGAGAAGGACCGAAAAAGACAAGAGACAAAAATAATTCCCCTTGAGGGTACCGCGGCAACCATCAGAATTAGGAAGCAGGGGCCCTGAGGCTGTCAGCCACCTGCAGAAGGAACTCACGGCACTTATCCATCTGCGAGACCGTAACGTACTCGTTGGCGCAGTGGTATCCGTCGCCAAGTGGCCCAACAATAACTGTAGGAACACCCGCAATAGTATTGTAGTACCCCGACTCCGTGCAGGCCGCACCCTTGTGCACTGCGTGATCGTTTGTTAGCTTACGCACCAGCTTTGTGATGGCTGCCTCCTCATTACCCGCGAAGGGAGGCACTGGGCCCACCATCCGGATATCAATGCGGGCACCGGGGCACTCTGCCTTCATGGCAGGGAGCAACTCGTCGNGTAACGTACTCGTTGGCGCAGTGGATCGCATCGCCAAGCGGCCCACACACAACAGTGGGGACACCCGCAATGCCAGTGAAGTAGCCCGACTCCGTGCAACCAGCAGCCTTGTGCACTGCGTGATCGTTTGTTAGCTTACGCACCAGCTTTGTGATGGCTGCCTCCTCATTACCCGCGAAGGGAGGCACTGGGCCCACCACCGTGAACTCAATGCGGGCACCGGGGCACTCTGCCTTCATGGCAGGGAGCAGCTCGTCGTCCACGTACGAGCGCACGCGCTTCTCAATCGTCGCCGCGTCATCCTGCGGCAGGTTGCGGAACTCGAAGCTGAACTCGCACTCCGCGGGCACGGTGTTCACAGCGTTACCGCCCTTGATGAGGTTTGTCGACATCGTCGTGTGTGGCACCACGTAGTCCTTGTCGTGGGTGCCGCTCTTGCGGAACTCCTCTCCGAATTCACGTATCTTCACGATGATCTTCGCGGCGTAGTCAATGGCGTTGCAGCCGTGATTCGTCAGTGCGAAGGACGAGTGCACAGCTTTGCCGTACACACGGACATTCATAACACAGATACCCTTGTGGCCTATCCCCACCATCATGCCTGTCGGCTCGCCAACAATGCAGCCGTCCGCCTTGATCTTGTTGTCGCGCAGGAACTCCGTCAGCACCTTGCCGCCGAGGCAGCCCACCTCCTCGTCGTACGACCACGCAAAGTGGATCGGCTTCGCCCGCTT
>NW_008827586.1:0-1606 GCF_000691245.1 Trypanosoma grayi
GCCAGCCACACCAGCAACCCGTCTGTCACACACGCACACAGCAACCCAGCGCACAGGCATCACAGCGCGTGCCAGACCCACCTAGCGCGGCACCCAGAACGAGGTGCAAAGCCACCAACAGCGGCGCACCACATCACACACACGTCCCTTTGCAAGAGCTGAACAGGGGACTTTCTCCCGAAGCACAGATCGAAGTGAACCGCACAGCAAGCAGAAGGTAAGAGTACACACAATCATGGCAGTGCCCTCCACATTATCGCCCAGACGTCCCGGACCGAAACAAGGCGCCGCGTCCACAACACGTCAGCCGCATCGGCACCACAACGGTGGCGTCCAATAACGTCGAGTCCCCCGCAGACGCGTCCGGACGCCGCCCACCAGCAGAGACAGCGAAAGATGCGCACAGCGACACGCCAGCCTCCCGCACCACAAGACACACGCCACGGCCACCATTCGTCTGCGGTCGTGGATATCGGCAGCGCAGACGCCTGCGGGGGCGGGGGCGTGCCGCCACACTACACCGCCACCGTGCGGGTACGGGTAAGCGCCTCAACGCGGCATCCTACACCACCAACGCCACTCACTCAGGCACCTCAACAAAAGGGAAAGAAGGACTCAGGAGACAAAAGGAGCACAATCAACAACTTGACTGGGCCACATTGGCACATGCACAGCCAACGCCACTCCCCGCAAATCACCATCAAAGTATAAAATACAATTACGTTTTCTATTACCACGCATAGAGGGTCTGTGTCGGTTGCGCAGCAGACACCCCACGCTAACAATTACATCTCGGCTCCCACACGAGGGGCAATCCGACACTCTGGCACCATCACCGGCAGGCTGCGTGCATGAAATTGTACCTGCAGCAACTTACCACAGATGATACCACAGTTTATCCAAATAATAAAGTTCAACACAAATCATGATAAAAAACGCAGCAATCGCACAGTTCAGCTCACACAGACAACGCCGCAGACAGTGCACAGCATCATGCAGCCTGCATTTCTCAAAAATAGATATAAAAAAAATATTCGAATCGATCCGAAAATACCTAATACAATTCTTTGAAGAAGCGCCACCAGCTTCCACTCCCTGGGTGGCGTAACCAAAATAAACGGAACATAATGACGCAGTACGACAACAACGCCCATCTACGCGGGCATCTTAACGTGAATAGTGACGATCGAGTCGTCAGCGCTCATAGAAAGATCATCCACCATCAACGACTGCCCAAGCATGCTTTTCCTTCTCTGTCCTCCACTCAGCCAGCTCACCGTCTTCGAGCGCTTGCTCGCAGCAGCCGAATACCGAGAAAGTTGGTCATCATGGGCACCGTCGGCGCTCGTCAAGAATCCCAGCGACCCACCACCATTCACAAGAACACTCCGATCAATCACAAGGGAGATCTTCATCGCCAACCGCTGCATAATCCCACGGCAGTAATCGTTTTCACTCACCGACGCAGTTTTCTGCGGCACACGGACACTCCAACGCTGGCACAGTGACTGGAGCAACTTCAGACGCCGTGACGGAGCAAACGTACCAAAGAGCACTCTCAAAATAGAGAGAATAGACTGCGAAGCACCACTCAATGCGCTCTGTC
>NW_008827587.1:0-1603 GCF_000691245.1 Trypanosoma grayi
AATTCATGCATGTTCCCCGTACATCATTTGGCCTAAAATCACGAAAATACGGGAGAGGGGGTTTCGATTGGGGTTGGTGTAATATAGTATCAAGGCTGTGTTTTAAATACTTAATTTGGTATTTTATTATTTATATTAAGATTAAAAATTAATTATACAAATAACAACGATGGCTGAATATATAAATGGTAATGATCGTAAAAGTTATGTTTAGATTTAGTTAATTTAGATCTTATTTATTTTGTGTGGGATGTTATTAAATTTGAATACGAATACATTTTATTATTACTTTATGATATTATATGATATATGGCTAAACGATAAGAACACATAATAGATGATGAATATGTTTTGGTTATAGATATAAAATATTTAATTAATTTATTATTATAATATTATTCCGCTGGATAAACCAAAAATGTAGGTTTTCGGGAGGGGCGTTCAACTTTATGGCCCGAAATTCATGCATGTTCCCCGTACATCATTTGGCCTAAAATCACGAAAATACGGGAGAGGGGGTTTCGATTGGGGTTGGTGTAATATAATATCGGTGGTGTTTGTTTTTAAATTTTAAATTAATTATAGTTAAGATTAATATTAAGATAAATTTTATATATAATAACAACGATAACTAAATGCATAAAATAATGGTGATCGTAAAAGTTATAATTAAATGTTATTTATATTTGAATTAAAATTATTAAACATTCTTGGTGGGGTTGTAGGTTGTTTAGGGTTTCGTTATTAATTTATGGTTATAACATTGGGTGGGTGGTTTGGTATGGAGAGTGTGTCGAATTTGGATTTGGATTATGTTTGTGATTTTATTTTGTGGCGTAATTTTGTGGGTTGGAATATCCTCAAAAATTCCAAAATGTGGGTTTTTGGGAGGGGCGTTCAACTTTATGGCCNCATCATTTGGCCAAAAATAGCCTATTTTCAGGGGGAGGGGTTTCGATTGGGGTTGGTGTAATATAATAAATTAAATATGATATTTGTATTTCTATTTAAATCTAAAGTTATAATTATATATACAATAAAAAATCAAGAATCAATATTAGATAGTTAAAGTATATAATCAATTCAAGTTAAAGTTTATAAATATATTCAATTATTAAATTATATCTCATGTAGAAGCTGGGCTGGTTATAGGTTGTATTAATTCTGGGGTAGGGCATATCTGAGTAGTGTAGGTAGAGTGGCTATTTTTACTTTAGTATTGGAATTTTATGGAAAAATCTCAAAAACGCACTTTTCGGGAGGGGCGTTCAACTTTATGGCCCGAAATCCATACAGGATCCCCGTACATTATTTTGGCCAAAATCGGGTTTTTACGGAATTAGGGACTTCGGTTGGGGTTGGTGTAATATAGTATTTAATTCGAGTTGTTGGGGTGTTTTGGTGAATGTTATTAATTTTATATTTGATATTTTTAACTTTTATATTTTAAACTTTATATAATCTAAACCATACATGATATGCATAGTAGATCGTTAAAGTATCATTAATATTATATTTAGTAGAATTTTAATTATATATATTTAGAGAGTTGGGTTTGGTTAAGGGGTTGGGTTGGGTTGGAATATTATGTTGTTGTGGGGGG
>NW_008827588.1:0-1596 GCF_000691245.1 Trypanosoma grayi
CACACACACACACAGAATAAAAGGGTTATCGTACTCCACGAGCACATGCAGGTAGAAATGAAAAGCAATTAGGATTAACGCACCCTCCACAACACAAGGATGCCACACACACACACACACACACAGAGAGAAACAAAAGAAACAACCACACAAAGGGGCAGCGGTTGAGCCCCCAGCAATCATTAGGAAGAGAAGGGATAAATACATCCATGAACTTGCAGCACACACAGAGAGAGAGCGAGGAAGCATGTTACTTGTCCACGATGCTCATGACACAGCCATCACTGCAAACAACGTCAGCAGAAGCAGCGGTGCATGCACCCACACAGGACTGACGCTGCTGTCCTCATTCTTCGTGTCTTTGTCCGCGTTTTTGGGGACGGGGCTGTCTCTGGGTTTTGTGGATGTAGTTTCTGTGTCACGCGTCGAACTACTCTCCGAAAATGACTGTAATTGTTTGGAATGATCTTGTTCATCTGTACCCTGTAGGGCAATGTGCTTAGCCGGCTGCTGTGTGGAAGGATTCTCACCGGAGCTCTCAGCTGCAGGATTTTGCGCTGCTGTTGGCAAAACATCAGAGCTAGTTTCCTTCCCTTTGGTACTTGTGGGGCTATCAGTGACTTGATTGTCCATCTTATCTCGGCTGCTGTTAGCATCCGTGTTTTCTTTGGCGTTCTTGCCCTTTTCTGCAGGCAAATCGGCCTTCGCCCTGCTGATATCACCGACAATACCATCAGCTCTCTTCTGGAGCTCCAGCGAGTTATCGGTGTCACCCACGTTTTTCCTACCGTTCTTCAAATTTCCTCCACCCGTCTCCCCTTGGCCGGGATGAGGTTGAGGTTGCAGCGGTGTATTGTTATGCTGGGTTTCACCCGATGGGGTCGTGCACTTTGGAACGGTACTAGAATCGCAGCGACCATCAGTACCGGTTTTCCCACTGTCATCGACAACTCTCCCAGAAGAATGTTGTGGCGTATCTTCACGAGGAAGAGCCCCGTCACTTAGGTCCACGGTTTTCCCTGCGATTTCCGGTGGAGATTCACCTCCCGCGACCGCGCAAGACCCATTCACTTTGGGTTTCTTGTCTGGACAAGTATCATCATCACCCCCAGTTGTATGGCTGGGATCGTCAACACTGTTGGAACCGACTATTCCTTCAGGCTTCACCTGTTGGGCAGTCGAGCAAGTTTGCTTTGTAGTGTCTCGGCAAGGTTCACCTGTACCAATCGCCGGGGTGTCTTTGCAATCGTCAGAACCTTCTTCCTTGCAAAGCCTGAGATCGTTCTGAGCCTTACACTCATCGGACATATTCGTCTCTGTGCAACTCGCAGATTTAACCACCGGAGTCTGTGTTTTAGCAGCACTGCACACACCACCGGATGCAGTCGTTGCACCAGGACAAGACTCACCACCAGTCTCAAGTGATTCAACACCTTGAGTCATTACTGCGTAGCCACCAACACCTGGAAACTCTGCACGCCTCTGCTCCTCCAGGGCAGCACACCCGCAGGCGCACCACGCACACAGCGCACACATCAGCAGCACAGAGCGCATCGTCATCATCGTATTCTTGATCTGCGCAATGAGTGGGGGCAG
>NW_008827589.1:0-1595 GCF_000691245.1 Trypanosoma grayi
CATTTTTATTAAATTATACAAACTCAAACAACCCACCGCAACACCACACTCCAACCCCGCCCTCAACACTCTACACCCCACCCACACCCTCAACATTCTACACCCTAAACATACCCCAGCATTACATACCCCACCCCACCCACACCCTCAACACATATTAAATTTTTACCACCCCAATACTATATTACACCAACCCCAATCGAAACCCCTCTCTCTGGAAATAGCCCATTTTTGACCAAATGATGTACGGGGAACATGCATGATTTTGGGCCTATAAAGTTGAACGCCCCTCCCGAAAAGTACGTTTTTGGATAATCCGTACCAAAATCATACAACCCTAATCTTATCCCACACCAAACTAATTCTCACAAAATTATAATAACAACCACTTTCCCCCCCACGAAGTAAGCGTCCTGTTCTACCACAACCCACCCCAACCCCACACACCCATGAAATAATAATTATCAGAACAACGCCCACCAACCCCCACAACATTCATAAATTTAAATTTCAAGATCTATTACCATTAACAACAACTTTATCAATGCTTTTCGACTTTCTATATCTTCCTTTTGTTTTCGTATCATACATAAAATATCAATCAAAATATAATATCATATAATTAAAGTTAAAGATCCCGGACCGTAAGTAGAGCACCATTCACAACAAATTACAAAATAACACACAACATGTAGGAATTAATACTATATTACACCAACCCCAATCGAAACCCCTCTCCCTGAAAATAGGCTATTTTTGGCCAAATGATGTACGGGGATCCTGTATGAATTTCCGGCCATAAAGTTGAACGCCCCTCCCGAAAAGCACGTTTTTGACATTTTTCGATAATAATAAGCAACAATTACAACCACCTCTAATCCCAAACCCAAATAATAAATATAATACAATTCAATAAAGTAAACAATTATAAATATAACTTTTATTTTCTATTTAATACGGATCTATCATTGTGTTTATTTTATATAATCTATTAAACTATCAAATTTAAATATACTCAAATATTATTTATTATATTACACCAACCCCAATCGAAACCCCTCTCCCNGAAAATAGGCTATTTTTGGCCAAATGATGTACGGGGATCCTGTATGAATTTCGGGCCATAAAGTTGAACGCCCCTCCCGAAAAGCACGTTTTTGACATTTTAGGACAAAATATAGAACACATAAACCCACCCAAACATATAATTAAATTTAATAACTAAATAATTTTAAAGATTTTCATTAAGATATTTTACTATTTTATTTACTCGATCTGTATCTATCTGTTGGTTTATGTATATCATTTCATATAAAGATTCAAAGATTTAAAATATACTTATTATATAATTTCCACACCCAGCACACCCACTATTAACGAATAAGACCTATACAGAACCAAGTACCCAAAATAAATAAATAAAGTAAACAAAATAAACACCCCAACATAGTTTCATAAGAGTAGCGTACCCTAAAACACCACCATCTAATTTTATAAATAATAAAGCAAAATCCTAAACCAATATAACACCACACATGGTACCGAATTATTACTATATTACACCAACCCCAATCGAAACCCCTCTCCCTGAAAAT
>NW_008827590.1:0-1595 GCF_000691245.1 Trypanosoma grayi
CGACGGCCCGCTCGACGCGGTGATGCGGCGGCTGCGCGAGAAGTACGGCACGGCTCCACCGCAGCAGCCGGTGGGGAATGGAGGGGGCGACCACAGAGCTGCGCTGCGTCGTCGGCTCACGGAGTTCTACACAACACACTGCCCAAATGAGGTGAAGGAGAAGGTACGCTACGCCATGTCGCTCAACGTTGACGAGGACATCCTCTTTGCCTCGCTGCACCGCCGCTACAATCTCGACGCAACCGGCAATCCGCTACCACCGGCGGCGCGGAGCAGGGCAAGACTAGCTGCGGACGAAGCAGGCATCACGCCAACAGCAACAACAACAATAACACCAGCAGAAACAATGACACCTGCGAAGGAGGCGTTGCGCCGCCGCCTCTTTGCGTTTTACGAGAGGCACAGCCCGCTGAATGTGAAGGCGAAGGTGCAATGCGCCCTCGACCTGGACGTGGACGAGGAGGAGCTGTTTCGCGCCCTGCACCGGCAGTACCACCTTGACGAAGACGGCAAGCTCATCACAGGCGCGGGGGAGTTGCACGAGCCAGCAGGATTGCCTGTTTCCGATGAGGCGAGAGCAGAAGCAGCATCGGAATCGGTATCAACGGATGCGGATGATGTGATGCCATGCGGTGTTGGGGAGGCACCAGTTGTTACGTCTTGTGCTGCGGGCGACGCGACACCGATGGTTATCTCAGCAATGTCCAGCCAGTCCGCTACTGCGGATGAGGTAGAAGTGCCGAATGCTAGTGCAGTAGCCCATGCCATAACAGCAAGAGATGAGACGGAAGCGCGCGAGCAGGTAGCCAATGATGTGCCGATTTCCAACAGGTACGAACGCCTGCAGGAGCTCTTTGCCGATTTGGATTCGTACAACCGTGAGGCAGTGCTGGCAAAATGGATGCCTTCGCCACTGAGCGACGATGAGCTGATGCGACATCTCCAGTGCCCCCAAAAAGGAAAGGGTAAAGAGGGGGAAGAGAAGCGACGCCTCGTTGATACTGCTCCTGCTGCTCCGGCCCGAGTTCCAGTGAAGCTGTTGGATTGCGAGCAGCCGCCCGAGCGTCTCGAGGCGTTTGAAGAGTTGGCGCCATCACTCGTTGCTGCAGAGATGTGGGAGGCGACACCACCACCACCACCAGCAGCAGCAGAAGCAACAGCACCAGGTGACGATGCGCGTGAGTGGTCTGGCATTGTGCTCTTCTCGCGCCACACCCGCTGGTTTGCGGGGGGTGGCTGGCGCGGTGTGAGCCTAGATGCACTTCGCGACGCCCTCCTCGCCGACCTCTCTGCGTGTACCGGCTCTGGCCGTGACGATCTCGACTGCGTTGTGAGTGTGGGGGACGGCGGCGTGCGTGCGGCGTTCTTTGTGGCGTGCGGTGACCCCGCCGCTGCGCACGCGGTGGAGGACGCCGTCAGTGGCGCCGCGTTTCCCTCCGCGCATCAGCTTTGGCTTGCACACACACAGGGCTGTAAGAGCAGCATCAGCAGCAGCGGTGGCGGCGTTGGCAGGCAGGACGTGGCGTGCGTGCTGGTGCGGTGCCGGCTAGAGCGTGTGCTGGGCGACGTCCTGCGGCGGGCGGCCGACGCACAGC
>NW_008827591.1:0-1594 GCF_000691245.1 Trypanosoma grayi
ATATATATATATATATATATATATATGGGTGTGTGTGTGTGCAGAGAAAGAGGGAAAGAGGACTGGATTGTTACACATGTTGACGGTATCCGCTTGTGTGTGTGTGTGACGGAAAGGAGGTGGCAAATAGAGCGCAATTTTCCACCACAGGCTCACTGATATCCCACGGCAATTCAGCAAAGGAAACATATTCACATCCACACAGAAACGCGTCCCACGCCGTACTCATTGTGTGTTACATGTGCATGTGTGCCGGTGCGTATTGAGTAAGCGTGCGCCCTCGATACAGCCACGGCACTACGGCAGGAGGAAGCAATCGGACGGACGGGAGAGTGGGGCTCAATGGGGCGCTCCTCGCATTACCCCGCGCCCTTCCGCACCCGTCCACGCAGCGGACGGAGTGGCAGTAAGCACAACACAACAAGTGAAGCAAATCAAACCGATGACAAACAAAGAAACAAACAATGGCGGCAAAACAGCGCGGGAGGGGGAGAGAGAGAGAGAGAAGAGAAATAAAGAAATTGCGGTTTGTACAGGTTGTGCACGCAACTACAACGTCCCCGTGGTGGTCGAGATGGAGCACGCCGCCTCGTCGCTGCTCCCGTCCGAGCCATCGACGTCATCGCCTCCCTCTCTGCCGCAAGCGGCGGTGTCGACCAGCGTCTCACCACGCGCCGCACCCCGCCCCTGTCTGGAACGCAGCCACGAGAGTACGTACGAAATGACGTCATCCGGCTTCTCGCGCAGAAGTGATATGGTGAGGGCATTAAGGAGCTCCGGGGCCTCCGTGGAATGCAGGTAGTCACGGAACTCCATGTAGCCCGTGCGGTCTTGCGCGGCGTCTGGCAACGCCATGCTCTGCAACGCACGCTGCTGCTGCTGCTGCTGCTGCTGCTGCTNCGTGCGGTCTTGCGCGGCGTCTGGCAACGCCATGCTCTGCAACGCACGCTGCTGCTGCTGCTGCTGCTGCTGCTGCTGCTCGTTCACAAGAGCGGCGTCACTGCTGCCAGCGCCTTCGTCCCCAACTCTCGGTCTAGGCGAGAGAGACGGCATACAGCCCACGGGCACAGAGAGCTACTTACGCCCCTTGGTGCTACAGTTGCAATGCCACTTTTCCCCCCCCACAGCTTCTTCCTCTTCTTCCTATATTGATTCTTTTATTCCCTTTGTTTTCCCTGTTGATGTACCTTGCTATGCCTGCTTGTTCTCTAACTGATTGTTGCTTCGGATCCCGTTGAACCGGTCTTTTCCGCTATGAGGCCCCAGCCAAAGAACCCACAGCTGTTCCTCCAACGTCCCGTTCCTGTTTTATTAAACCTGCCCACCCGCACCACCAGAAGAGCGAAGGCCGCGAAGAACAGTGAGGGAAAAAGAAGACGTGAATGCCCATAACATGGGTGGGCGTGTGCGCCCCACAGCACGGCCGCCACAGAAGCGAACCGGTGGGCGAGTTGTCAAGAAGGAGGGTTGAACAGTCACAGAAGTAGAGGAAGTAGTAGTAAGAATAGGGGAATGCATTGAGCGGGAAGAAAAAAGAGGTAAGGAAAGTTTGCCATGAACTTAGGTTTCTTTTTTCTGCGGTTTTTTTTTTTTT
>NW_008827592.1:0-1593 GCF_000691245.1 Trypanosoma grayi
CCCCCCACCCCCCAAATGGACAATAATAATAATAATGATAATAAGAAAATGGTACCTCATTTACTCATCATTTTCATGTCCCTTTCGCCATCATTGGAGGAAGTGTTGTCAACCTTTGCCACCTTCTCTGGAGGCCGCAGCATTGCGATGGGTGCGCCGTATCGTGCCCGCTCCAACTCGCGCAGCTCCTTCGTCAGAGCCGGCTGCGTGGGCGCAGGGTTCTCAGAGAGGGCTCGCACCTCCCCTTCGGTGGCGTAGCGTGTCATGCGCAGACCCAATTGGCGTCCACCGCTCCGTTCGTAGTACGCCTCGCGGCTGCCGAGGAATGTCCACGGCAGCGGGTTCATGTTCACATCCACAATATCGGGGAAGTAAGGCACAGTATACTGCTTGACGAGAAACGCCAGTGGGCGGTCCGCTTCGTAGCGGCCCTTGTTCGATGCTTTACGCGTACCGACGTTGGGGCGGCGGAAGTACATGTCGGCCCGTGGGCACACAAAGTGGGCCTGCGTCAGGTAAGGGTTGTGCGGGTCCTCGGGGCAACGCATTATGTTTGCCTTGGGGTGTTTCGTCGGCACAACACTCGCAGGCCACAANAGTGGGTTGCGCCACGGACTCGTCTGTTGCACGTACTGCATCAGCGCCTTGTTCGTCACCTTCTTTCGGAGGGTGTTAAACGCCGCACCTCGGTCAGCGTCAAGCAGGGTATTCGAAGATTCTGAAGGACCCAGCTCCACCAGCGTTGTGACCCCTTGCTCTTTCGTGTGTTGGCTGCTGTTGGTTTCACCACTGGATGTAATCATCGGCTTTGACTCCTTATCTTCATTCCCTTCCTTTGGTGTGCTCCCCGTCAATTCCGTGTGCGAGCTTCCTGTTGCCTTCTCCGCCGCACGCTCACGTCGCAGCTCCGCCTCCCACGCCGACAGATCATCTTGAAGCTGTGTGGGTGGAAGAGACAACTGACGCACTGTGCCGAGTTCACGCTGTGTCAGCAGCCGCTCCGACAGCCGCTTTGCCTCCGTCAGCGTGAGGCGTTCTGTAGGGAGTGCGTGCATGCAGTTCATCACCATGTCAAAACGAAGCGCGTCAATGCCACCCATGTGGTACGCACTGGTGACAAGCACAGGATGCGTGATGTCGTGGAACAGCAGCTCCCTGCGCACGTCCTCCAGCCGAAAGACGTTCTGCGCCTTTGTCGTGTCAAGCTGGTCGCCTTTTGTGAGTAAAATCGTAAAATTCGGCACCTCCTTCGAAAGGAAGCGCAGCATGTCAATGTCCTGTATATAGACACCGTGCTTGTAGTGCACGTCCATACAGTAGTACAACATCTTCAGACTCGGACGACACTGCACGTAGTTACGCAGGAGAACAGCATGCTGCAGTACCGTCGACCACGGCACCGATGTGCCGCCGAAGCCCGGCAGGTCGACGACGTTGAACGCACCACCACCAACGCTGAAGAAATTCATTGAATCACGGCGCAACGCCACGTTCGACCGCCCAACCTCACGCGACGCTCGAAACAGCGAGCGCAAGAGCGACGTTTTGCCAACATTTCCACGTCCTGCAAGTGCAACCTCCGGCGTGGCGGGG
>NW_008827593.1:0-1591 GCF_000691245.1 Trypanosoma grayi
AGAAAACGGGGTCCGTCCGCAATGTTCGACGAACGCTCTGAGAGCTGACAGGCTCGTCATCCATTCCACGTCCATGAGGGCCTGCTGGGAAGTAGTGGATATCATTGTGATTGCTTGCTTCTGACTTACCTTTCGTTTCAAACTTACGCTTTGCGACACTTTTTCTTACGAAAGATAAGAAGACACGTATTATTTTAAGTTATAGGACCCCTCTCAGCAAGTAGGGTAAGGCTTGACCATTCCTATTGCAGGCTCCCAAAAAAAAATCATTTCCCATAAAGAACCTGGCACCTTCAAGAAACTGACCCCAAAGTGAATGCTCTCAGTTAATAAAAATAGTTAGAATAGCTGCGAGGCAAAGCATCGAATATTTCTTTGTAACACGGCCTTTGATACCATAACAAAAGCATAATAAATCCATTCTTGGCGACACGTGAAATGACAAAACTGCATTGGAGTGGTCAACTCGGATATTTTTCTTTTTCACCCAAACCAACAAGGTTGGCGAAAAAATTCTTGAAGATGGCATCCCACCCTGCACAGAACAAAGAAATCCAACAGCTTGCCATTATAAAAACCGCCGCCAAAAAAAAAATAAAAAACCTCACCCCCAAGGAGCTTCGCAGATGATGGGCCACCTTCTAAGAAGCCCAATAATTTTACACGTAGGTTGGACGCGCTTGGGAGCCAGAAGGCCAGCGGTGATGAAACACAACAGCCACATCACGCTGAACCCTCGAAAAAACACTGAGCATGGACGTGACAGGTGGACAACGCCAGTGTGAAAAGGATGGCTTCACACCCTTATTGTCTTTTTTACCCACCGCAGCGGAAACAGAGATAGGCTCAGAAAAAAAAACTCACAACGCGCCTGCCCAGGATTGAATTAATTTAGCCACAACCAAGCAGTCAGCCGACTGCAGAATAATATGGAAAGGTTGTGTATGTGCCCCTTTTGAGTGCGCAATGGTGCCTTGTTTTTGAACTCTATGAAGACTGTCGGCCGCCCTACCGCAGCCTCCCCCTTCAAACCGTTAGGTCGCACTTTTTTTTTTGGAGCGGCTGTCAAGTTTAAAAGGCCCAACTTGACTACAAAGTGAAATCTCGCACATGACATACGCCCAGGTTTTGCGCTCAAGCGCAAGCTAGCCACCACATCCTTTATGCAGGCTTGGGGAAAAACCCTATAGAGAATTCGTTGGGAGAAAACCTTTTTTTTAGCCTGCGAAAAGAATAGTTAAGTCTTACCCGACTTGTTAATAGAAGATCCCATAATCCATCACCATTCTTTTCTTCATCCTCTGCTGCAGGAAAGTGTTGCAAAGTGTAATTTTTTGAAACGAAAGGTAAGCCACAAGCAGTCAATATCACCCACCAACCCCTAGCAGGCCCTCACGGACGCGGAATAGATGACAGGCCTGTCGGCCCTCAGGGCGCTCGTCGAACATTGCGGTCGGACCCCATTTTGTTTTGAGCACAGACCAAAATTTAGTACGCAGGTCGATCGAGTCGAAAGCATACTACAAATTGAAGGCGGTGAACTTACTATTTTTCTGGAAAATGATGCAAAACACAGTTTTTTTTTTTTTTT
>NW_008827594.1:0-1591 GCF_000691245.1 Trypanosoma grayi
GGCGTCACGTCCGTTGTGGAAGACCGTTGAGAACAAAGCCTTTCCAGTGCAAGAACTTGTTGGGCAAACTTCTTCATAAAGCATAACTTCTCCATGTTGCTCCCGCCCACCGCAAAGTGACAGCGTAGACTCTTTAATGCAGGACAGCTCAATAGGTGCATGCTCGTCTCTTCGCACTGACCACGCTGGCTTGGTTTCACGGTGTCCGGCCTGAATCCATGGTTAACGATGCGGTGCCTTGTGAGTCCGTGTTTGCTGTGGCGCTGGAATCCGCACGTCGGGCATATAAAGGCAGTGGGGGGCAGTTCCTCGGGGGCATCCTCCTGGAGCTCCCGGTGTTTCCCCGTTATGGGAACCCCTTGGCCCCCATGAAATCGGCGGCAGTGCGTTCGGACTGAATCAATAGAAGCGAACCATTTCAAATACACCATGCATTGTGTTCCCCTCCACCGCTCTGGTGGTAGGGGGCCGTTTACCCTCGTCCTTTATCGGTGCTTCTATCGTGAGGAATACCTCTGTTCTCGTACGCTTTGGAAGATGTGATAATGCTTCGTCATTCCCTTCTTCATGGCTGTGGCGTGCAAGGTAGGGGATTCTTCTCCCTCTCGCTTGAGGGATCTTGGTGTATCTTTGGGTGGCTCTCGCGTCCTATTATTGCTTGGTCTCTCGTGATGCTTGTATTTCATGTGGATTGCCATTCCTCCAGCGTTGCCCATGACCTCTTGGCAAATCGTACAATAAGGTTTGGGTCGTGGTGCCTATTCGCTTGTCGGCTCTTGTGGGGAGCGATGCTTGGCACGAATGCGGGATAGGAGCCCCGTCTTACTTAGGGCTCCGAATTCACAGTGTTTACATTGAGAAGTCAAGTAGTTGGTCTTCTCTTCAACCCCCTGTGGTCGTTTACGTTCTGCGTTTGGGCATGGCAGGTTGTAGAAGTATGGATGGTGCCGTGCTAGACCCCCCTTCTGCTTTATACAACGCCACATGGTTCACAAGCGAGTTCTTCTCGATACTTCTTTGCGATCGAGGGTTGGATCGGTTGCTGTGTCTGGTTTTGTGTGTTTGAGCCTTGGGTCTGGCGGAGTGAGCTCTATCGGGTCACACCGTATGCATACATTTGGCGTTGTGAGCTGTAATACTCGCAGCAGCCAGCCGTAGCGATGAGAAACGCCAGTGCGAAGCCAAGCCAGAGCCGCCTCTTCTTCCCGAGTTAAGCTGGGATCATTGCGTGTGGGGTTGCAATGGCCTGTGATGCTGGAGCGGTGGGTGGATGGTTTGGGCAGCTGGCTACGTATGTGACGTTTCGCCCAAGACAACCACGTCCGGTATCCATGTGTCCTCGAACTGCGGTATATCAAAGACCGCCTTGGCTTTCTTATCACGTGCCTCATTCTTCTTGACGCCACAGTGGCCAAATATAAATTGTAGTCGTATGCGTGCCTTGCGGTGTTGCATGTCCAATAACAGGTTCCATAGTATTCTCAATATGGGGTCTGTTACTGTCAGGGGACCTTTTTGGAGCGCCATGAGGAGTGACAGGGAGTCCGTGAAGACAGAGACTCTGCACGGCCGAGTGTTGCGGCGGGGAATG
>NW_008827595.1:0-1591 GCF_000691245.1 Trypanosoma grayi
TGATGACGATGCGCTGCGTGCTGCTTGTGTGTGCGCTGTGTGCGTGGTGCGCCTGCGGGTGTGAGGCGGGTGAAGATCGAATCACTGATTCGTCCGGAAGTGCTGTTGAACAGCTTTCCTCGGCTGCAGAAGGCGGTCTACCAGGGGCTGCTGCTGGGCTGTGCCCTCCACCTTGCGGTAAGGGTGGTGAGAAGGGGTGCCGTTGCGTCGATGCTGGCGGCAATGCTGTGGTGTCTGATGGTTGCAAAGGTGGTGCTCCTGTGTCGGAGAGATGCAAGGACGGCACTCTTTCTCCGCCTTGCAAGGATGAAAAGGACGAGGCTTGCAAGCTTTCTTCGCCTGTCACTCTGCCTGAAGCTGTTGTGCAGCGTGGTGGAGTTACATGCAAGCCTCAAGAGGTTCCTTGTTCTTCTGTGCTCGCTGATGGTAGCGGCACCGAAGCCGCGGTTACGACATGTGTGAAGCCTGAGAACGTCTCTGAGTGCCCGAATGGGCAGAGGATCGTTTCTGTAGGCCCGGAGAGTCCACGTGACACTAATGTGCGAAGCGATGTTGTGTCCGGCACCAACAAATCCATTGATTCGACGTGTGCGGGTTCTGAGACACCTTGTGTTCTTCCACAGGCGCAACCTCAGCCGAAATTGCCAGGAAGGGAGGATGAAAATCTTCAAAGGGGTGCCGAGTGTGAGGGACATATTACTGGATGTCCTCCTGGCCCTACTGGTCAGCCTGCGAACGAAGAGTGCTTAACCTCTCCGCAGAAATGCAGCACAACGTCGTCTCCTACGGGAGGGACCACTGGACAGGGCGGTGGGCTTAGCACCAGTGGAACATTAAGCACGGACTTGAGTACGGAGTCCAGGGGTGCAGGGAACTTGTTGGATCCACAGACTAAGGGGAAGAGAAAAGGGGATAAAGATTCCAATGATCAGGACCAAAAACAACTCGGTGGGTTGGAATCTACACATGTATCGCAGCAGACGACACCTCCTGGAAAGCAGCGGGCACGAGAAATTCTCTCAGGTAGCGGTCAAGGCGGCAAAGCCAGTGACGGTGTCTTGGAAGCGATATCTCAAAGTACAGTCAGCCATCCCTCCAATGAGGTGAGCACAAAAACGAAACTAAAGGGTAGCGATCAGGCACCCACCAACGATAAGAAAGGCCCACGGCTCACAGATGCTGTAAATGGTGAAACTGATTCCACCGCAGCTGATGCCACGTCGATCGCTGGTGAAGCCGGTACTGAACCAGCGGAGACACAGAACTTATCAGGACCTGCTTCCACGAGTACTGGTGCTAGTGAGGCCACAGACAGCAACCCTTCCACCACCGTTACTGAGACCGAGAACGTGAAGGACACGAAGAATACGGACAGCAGCGTCAGTCCTGTGTGGGTGCATGCACCGCTGCTTCTGGTGGCGTTGTTTGCAGTGGCGGCTGTGTCATGAGCATCGTGGCCAAGTAACATGCCTCCTCGCTCTCTGTGTGTGTGAGTGTGTGTGTACTTATCCCCCTTCTCTTCGTAATGATTGCTTGGGGCTCAACTGCTGCCCCTTTGTGTGGTTGGTACTTTGCTTTGTGTGTGTGTGTG
>NW_008827596.1:0-1588 GCF_000691245.1 Trypanosoma grayi
TCATGCATGTTCCCCGTACATTATTTGGCCTAAAATCGCGAAAATACGGGAGAGGGGGTTTCGATTGGGGTTGGTGTAATATAGTATCTCGTGTGTGTGGGGTTGTTAAATTTAAAATAATTATTTTATTATCTATTTTAGTTATACTTTATTATATATAAATCGAACACAGTCAGCGGAATGTTGGTATAGACAGATGATATATATTTTATCTTAATTAAAGTTTATTGTATATTAAAATTGAAATTGCTATATTGTACCTTTAACTGTCGGGGGTGTAATAATTTTGGGTTATGGTGGCTGCTATTTTGGGGTTGGGTTGGTGGGGTTGGGGTTGGGTTGGTGGAGTGGGTGTAGTATTGTGTGGGTTGGGGTGGGGTATAGCGTTACCGGTTGGGGTGGGGTATTGTGGTGTGGTGTGGTGGGTACAAATTTATGTTAATAAAATTTTATAAAAAGGTACTCCAAAATTCCAAAATGTGGGTTTTTGGGAGGGGCGTTCAACTTTATAGGCCAGAATTCATGCATGTTCCCCGTACATCATTTGGCCAAAAATAGCCTATTTTCAGGGAGAGGGGTTTCGATTGGGGTTGGTGTAATATAGTATCGGGGTGGGTGAGATGGTGTGATTTGTATACTTTATAAAATTTAATATATGATATCTTTATAAACTTTAATAGATTTTTAATATGATACAAAAACATACGATAAAACGGAGAAAGGTTAATAAGATGATAAAAAGATTGTAATTAGATTATTTAAATTCGGATATTATTTTATTAAATTAGTGTCCTAAAATCTCAAAAACGTGGTTTTCGGGAGGGGCGTTCAACTTTATGGCCGGAAATTCATACAGGATCCCCGTACATTATTTTGCCCAAAATCGGGATTTTACGGGATTAGGGACTTCGATTGGGGTTGGTGTAATATAGTATTTAATTCGACTGGTTGGTGTGTAGGTGGATATTATTTTATAATTTAGATTTTAATATAGTTTAAGTTAAATGAATTATATAATCTAAAACTGTACATGATGTATATGATAAACTATTAAGATATCGTTAAAGGTATTATAAAATGTATATAGAATTAAAATATTTATATTTAAAAAGAAACTTATCCTGGGGTGGGGGTGTGGTTGGCGTGTATTTTATTTTATTTTATTTTTGTGTGGGGGGTGGGTGGTGTGGGTGGAGGTTACGGAGGTTTATTGTGGCGTTTTAATTTTGGAATTTATTATTAAAATTTGTCCGGAAAATCTCAAAAACGTGGTTTTCGGGAGGGGCGTTCAACTTTATGGCCGGAAATTCATACAGGATCCCCGTACATTATTTTGCCCAAAATCGGGATTTTACGGGATTAGGGACTTCGATTGGGGTTGGTGTAATATAGTATTAATTAATTTTAGTTTATGGATTTTAATACTTTAAGTACTCGGTAGGGAGTTGGGGTGTAGTGTTGTATTATTTTGGTTATATGATTTTATGAAATCATCCCAAAAATGTCAAAAACGTGGTTTTCGGGAGGGGCGTTCAACTTTATGGCCGGAAATTCATACAGGATCCCCGTACATCATTTGGCCAAAAAT
>NW_008827597.1:0-1585 GCF_000691245.1 Trypanosoma grayi
GGACTCGCGCAGCGCATCGTCAGCGGCGAGGTGCCGGAGAGCATCAAGGACAAGAAGGTCTTCGCGCTCGACATGGGCTCGCTCGTGGCGGGCGCCAAGTACCGCGGCGAGTTCGAGGAGCGGCTGAAGGGCGTGCTGAAGGACACCATCGAGTCGCAGGGTAAGGTGATTCTCTTCATTGACGAGCTGCACACGCTCGTGGGCGCCGGCGCCTCCGGTGATGGCTCCATGGACGCGGCAAACCTGCTGAAGCCGTCGCTCGCGCGCGGCGAGCTGCACTGCGTGGGCGCCACGACGCTTGACGAGTACCGGCGCCACATCGAGAAGGACGCTGCGCTCGCGCGCCGCTTCCAGTCGGTGCTGGTGACGGAGCCTACGGTGGAGGAGACCATCTCCGTGCTGCGCGGCATCAAGGAGAAGTACGAGGCGCACCATGGCTGCCTCATCAAGGACGAGGCGCTCGTGTACGCGGCCGTCAACGCGCATCGCTACCTGTCGGAGCGGCGCCTCCCCGACAAGGCGATCGACCTCATCGACGAGGCCGCCAGCCGGCTGCGGCTGCAGCAGGAGTCGAAGCCGGAGCAGCTCGATGGCGTCGGGCGCGAGCTCGTGCGGCTGAAGATCGAGGCGGAGGCGGTGAAGAAGGACAAGGACGAGCTCGGCAAGGCGAAGCTGCAGCAGATCTACCAACGCATCGAGGAGCGGCAGCGCGAGTACGACGAGCTCGAGACACGGTGGAAGCGGGAGAAGGCCATGTTCGAGCGCATCAAGCAGCGCACGGAGGACCTCGACGTGCTGCGGCACCACTACGAGCAGGCACGCACGGAGGGCGACTTCGCGCGGGCCAGCGAGATCCTCCACGGCCGAATCCCCGCCCTGAAGAAGGAGATCGAGGTGGATAAGCAGGCAACGAAGGTCGAGGGATTCCTCACGCACGACTCCGTCACCGCCAACGACATTGCGCAGGTCATCGCCCGCGCCACCGGCATCCCGGTGCAGAAACTCATGACGGGCGAGCGGGAGAAGCTCATCCACATGGACAGCGAACTCTGCAAGCGCGTGCTGGGGCAGAACGAGGCAATCGCCTCCATCACGAACGTCGTGCGCATCTCACGTGCGGAGCTGCACTCACACAAGCGCCCCCTTGGCTCCTTCCTCTTCCTCGGCCCCACCGGCGTTGGCAAGACGGAGGTGTGCAAGCAGCTGGCGAAGTTCCTCTTTGACGACGAGTCGTTCATCTGCCGCATCGACATGAGCGAGTACATGGAGCGGCACTCCGTGCACCGCCTCATCGGCGCCCCGCCGGGCTACGTCGGCTACGAGGAGGGCGGCGAGCTCACCGAGTCCGTGCGGCGGCGGCCGTACCAAATCGTCCTCTTCGACGAGTTCGAGAAGGCCCACCCGAGCGTGTCGAACATCCTGCTGCAGGTGCTCGACGAGGGGCACCTCACCGACAGCCACGGCCGCCGCGTGGACTTCAAGAACACCATCATCATCCTCACGTCGAACATCGGCGCCGACGTCATCGCGGCGCTGCCGGAGGGGGCACCGTCGTCGCAGGCGATGCCGGCGGTGATGCGGCAGG
>NW_008827598.1:0-1585 GCF_000691245.1 Trypanosoma grayi
CGCTCACGGCTGCGGGAGGACCGTCGCGGCGGGCTGAGAATAAGTCGGTGCATCGTCTCGGTGTCAATCGGGCCGTCGCCGCGCGCCTGCTGCTCGCGCCGCAACGCCGTGCGCGCCATCTCCACGTGTGCCTCAACCTTCACCGCGATAACACGTATCGACTGAATGAACGGCTCCTGCAGCGTGTTGCCCTCCAAGGTACGTTGCTCCATATCGTGGGCCGCCGCACGAACGGCATTACGCACGCTCTGCCGTACGTCCTCGAGACACTCGGCGGCGCGGTGCATCAGCATCGCCACCTCGCGCTCGCCGTCGACACGTGCGAGTTCCTCCTTCAGCCCGCTGATCTCCACCTGTGCCCGCTGCAGCTGTCGCTGCGACTGTGCGTAGTCGTAGTTGACGCGCTTCAGCTCCTGCTGCAAGTGCTCGACACGCATCGAGCTGCCGCCGGAGGCGCGGGCGCACCGCTGCAGTGCCGACGCCGCCGTCTTGCTGCAATCGCTCACGCGCTGCTCCATGCTGCGTAGCGAGCTCAGCACAACGCCAAGTTTGGCCTCTGTCTCCTCCATGCANGCGCCGACGGACGCCTGGAATGCCGACAGGAGGCCGTCGTGCCGCCGCTTCTCCTCGCGCCCCCACAATGACAGACAGCCCGCTACTTTGGCCTCCAGCATGGACGATATGAGGAGCGTCGCGTTCGTCAGCTGCCGCGGTGGTGGCGATGGCGATGGCGGGGGGAGCGCCGTCCTTGGCGCGGATATTTGTGTCTGCCCCTCCTGCCGTCGTATCCCGTCCTGGGCAAACCCGTGCGTCCCTTCGCCACCTCCAGCAGTTGCGGCATCTACGGAGCGCAGTGCCTCGTCGAGCGTCGCGGCTACGTCGTTGTTCGTTACAAGCGGCTGCGTCACACACCGCGGCGCCGGCCCCTCTTTCGCCCGTTCTCGCACCACTTCCAGCAGGCGCTGCAGATACAGCTGGTACAACACGCGTGTCTCTTCCGCGACAAGGAGACGGCTGCGAAGGTCATCCTCCCTCTGCAGTGCCTCCGCCAGGCGCGTTCGCTCTGCGCGCAGCAACGCTTGCGTGTCTTCGAGTTCTTTCTCACGTGCGTGCAGAGTCATCTCCAGCGAGCGGCGAACGTACGCAACAGCATCGTCGTTCGACTTCTGTGCCAGCGATGCGCGGGCGCTCTGCCACTCAACTTCCTTCTGCGCTAGGGCGTTTTCCACCGCATTCCTGGCGCGCTGGCTTTCGTGGAGGGCACCCTCAAGCTCCGTCATTTTGGCTTCGTAGTTGCGCCGCAGTTGCGCCTCCCTTTCCCCGACCTCCTGCTGCGCCCGCGCCTTCCGTCCAGCCTCCTCTTCTAGGCGGCAGTTGAACTCCAGAAACCGTTTCTCCGCTGCAGAACCCACAGAAGGCACTGTGACGTTATGGGCATTCCGCGCTGACGCACAGTGAAGATCCTGTTTCGGCTGCTGCAGTGGCTGTTGTTGCAGCAGCAGATCCCTATGCCGGTCGTCGAGGGGGTCCCGCTCGCCGGGCATCGGCTGGTGGTGCCCGCCGCCTCTCTCCATCACACCTGCCA
>NW_008827599.1:0-1581 GCF_000691245.1 Trypanosoma grayi
AAATTTGGTCTATACTCAAACGAAAAGGGGGTCCGTGCGCAATGTTCGACGAACGCTCTGAGAGCTGATAGGCTCGTCATCCATTCCACGTTCATGACGGCCTGCTGGGAAGTAGTGGATAACATTGTGATTGCTTGCTTGTGACTTGTCTTTCGTTTCAAAATTACGCTTTGCGACACTTTCCCAACGCAGAAAAATCAAGAGACGTATTATAATGGATTGTGGGACCCCCTCTTAGCAAGTAGGGTAAGGCTTGGCCATTTCTTTCGCAGGCCACCCAAAAAGAAATAAAAATTGCCCCACACTTTAAAAAAAAAAAACAACAAAGGGAAGAGGCCAATACAAGCGTATAGGCATATTCTTTGTCACAAGAAGAAAAAGTTTGGTCTGGGTGCCAAAAAAATCCCGGACGGCTGCGGGAGGCGCCGTCTCCGCAGGGCGGTGGTTGCAGGCGCTGGCGGTGCGGTTCGGTACAAATCCTTTATTCCTGCAGTATTTCCTATTAAGGGTTGTGGGCGTGCGGCTTTTATTGTTTAGTTTGGTACCGCCCGGGCTTCGAAACAAAACTTATTTACCGCCAAACGCGCCCAAGTTGGCCATATGAGGCTCTAAAAGGCATTGAAAACGGCACTTACTCAGCCCCCGGCTGGTTCATAGACCTCTTCCGCATTGGCGGTTGGTGCCGGCATGTGGGGGTTTGGTGCGTTTTGGTTAAGGGCGCAGGGGAAGCCTTGGTATTGAGTGGTGCGTGGCAACCGGTGCTTTTTATGATTTTTCCATGAGAAAGCGGGGGCTTTTCATATGGGCTCGCGCGCTTATCATTCCCATTTGAAGGGTGTGATCGCTCTTTGCGTTTATACCGCTAAAACTGCGCGCGTTATGCGAAGGCGCGATGCATTTGCCGATGCTTTGGTAAATAAGGCGTCTGTTGTGGGGAACGTTTTGCGCAATGTTCGTATAAAAAATACTTTGGAACGCGTTGCTTCAGAAGCAAACCGTGCAGATGGAATTTCAAGGGGCCTATCCATTAACCGCATAGAAATTGCAACGGGGTGGTCCTTGCAAAAGGGAGCGTGGGAACTGGGCGAAAGACCCTTTCAGGGCCTTTTTTTCTCCGGCGCCTCTTTTGTTTAAGGGGCGCGGGTGGCCTTGTAAGGGTGTCTATTTCGTGGGTTGGTCCGGATTTAGAAGTTTTACAATTTGATGGGGTTAATTTTTGATTAAACCACAATATGCATTCTACTTTTTATTATTTTTAAATTTATTAAGGGGGGGGGGGTAACCATCGATTCGCCATTTCCAAGCGGCATCGCCCCTCGGAAGGGGGGTGGGGGCTTTTCAGCCCCATGCCGGCGCACGCGCGCGGCGGCCTTTGTCCGCAGGCTGTGGCATCTCCGTGATGTAAAGTTTGTCGGGGCCACCTGGGGTGGGCTTTGCCGCAGCAGGGGGAAGGCGCACAGAACAAACCCCCAACCCCATTCCTGATTCCAGATGGGCGCTGGGTTGTGTAAACCGAAGGCCTAGGGGGCGCGCGGGTCTTATCCCTACCTGCGCCTCGTCCCTGGTGCGGGTTGGTGCGCC
>NW_008827600.1:0-1577 GCF_000691245.1 Trypanosoma grayi
CAGCAGTTCCACGCTGCCGTGAAGGACAGGACGAAGTGGACTCCGCTTGCGCTGAGGGGCTTCGCTACTGTGAGGCTGATGCGTTCAGTTGCTGCTCGAATGGACAAGGTTGGTGCAAAGCATCTGGCTGATTTCTTCTACACCAATATCATGGTGACTGTGGACGACATGCACTACGGCCCTTTCTACGATGGTGTGGATTGTGGCACAGACGTTGGTGACGTAACGTGTGGTGTGAACTATGGTGCCTCGTCACTCTCTGTGTGGACTCTCTCCCGTGTTGCCGCGCCCGCGTTGCCTGTTTTTTGCTTTACTGGGGAGTTTGGCACCGATGGTAGAAAGGATCATCTGGTGTCTGTGCAGGTCCTTTCCGCCAAGCACTATGGAACAGACGGTGATTCGCGTTCGTGGTCCCTTTTGAACGCTGGACTTCGTGCCTCGCTCTTGAGCCGGAACTATCTTGTGAGTGACGGTGTGCGTGTAAGAATTATTGAAGTGGAGGCACACGCATCGGTTTTCGCCATGGAAGTTGAGGACGCTGTCAGGGTGCACAAGAATCTCCTCACTGTGCTTTCTTTTTACGGTGATGACCAGGTGCGTTATGCCATGCCCGCCCTTGTGAAGCACGGCCTTGTTTCATTTGCTCCTTTCACTGCGTCGAGTTTGATACGCAGATGGAGCCCGAACCTATACTTTGTTCGTGCTGACCCTCTCTCTGAGCTGGTGACCCTCCTTCGCTACAGCGTGAACCGTCTGCGTGTGCGGCGTCTCGGGTTCATGTACCTTCAGGACGTGGGGTTCGGTGACCCTGAGTATCAACTCGCCATGAAATTGATGACACAAATGAGTTCGGAGCCGTGCGGTGTGTTTACTCTGAAGAGCTCTGTGACTGGTGCTGCTGATGATGCCGTCTTCAAAGATGTATGGGAGAAGTTTGCCAATACTCTCCCGCAGGCTGTGATTGTGTTTGGTGCACCAGTCAACGACACCGCGAAGTTTGTTCGAAACATGTTAACAGACGGACGTACCCGCCAAGCACACTTGCTTGGTCCATATGCCTTGCAAGAAACACTTCTGAGTACATGGCGTCAAGCAGTCTCCAGTGGTGTTCCGTTTAAGAGTGGCCAAGTAATCACGACAGGAACTAATCCACTTGCGAAGGACAAGGACTACGAAGCAATCAAACGGTTTCAGAGGGACATGAAGAGGTACCTAAGAGTGAATAAAGACGACTTCAATACCACGGATCACTTTCTCAACAATGACAACGATGGGGAGTTGATGGTTGCTGGGTGGATTGCCGGTGAGGTGTTTTCACAGGCACTTAGTAACCGTAACGATCTCAAAGACAGAGAGACCTTCCGACGCTCACTTTTTAACCAACGGCGGTACGTCGTTGACGACCTTGTGATTGGCGACTTTGGTGGTGAGTGCAGAGGAGCCGCCGTTTCCCAACGGGCTACTTGCCGCTGCAACCAGGGTGGGCGGACGGTGTATATGAAGCGTTTTGTCGAGGGATATCGTGCTGAAGTGGTGAAGGACGGATTATTGACATACTCGGCATCGCAGTGCTACGT
>NW_008827601.1:0-1577 GCF_000691245.1 Trypanosoma grayi
ACACACACACACACACACACACACCCTTGTTTCTGGCTGCATGTATTAGCAAAGACAAAGGAAGTTGTTGTTTTTTTTTCACGTGTTCAGCACATGATTCTCTTGCCCCCACCCCCACCCCCTCTCCAACCCCACGCGCATACACACAGCAACAACGGCAACAGCAAGGGGTGTCAGAGAATGAGGCGGAGGGGTGATGGGGGTGTGGGAAGCCGGCGGATGTGGTGGCGAGGGAAGAAGCTGCGGTGGAGCAGGTTTGCCGTGCTTTTGAGGGGTGTGCATGTGCGTGCGTCTGTGTGGAACGAGCGACGAGAAGAGTAACAACAACACGAGGGACAGGAGCAAGGAGAACCGTAATCAGCTGTTGCTGGTATTCGCTGTGGCTTGCCCCCTCACTCCTGGGGTCCCACTGTCCCTCGCTCTTTTTTCACCACTGCCTTTCTCTCTCACTGTGGGTGTGTGGGTGTGCGTTGTTGCTGTTTCGTGGGCGGGAAGGAAGGGAGGGAGGGACGGGTGATATTCATGGTGGTAGTGGTAGTGATGGTAGAAGTAGTGGTGGTGGTGGTGGCGGCACGTCTGTTGCTGCGGCGGCTGCACCATCGTCACTGGCTGCTTTTACGCTGTCCACTTTTGGGTGTAGAAATGCGTATGTCTCTCCCCGTTTATATATATATATATATGTACTCATGCACAGACGGGCACACACATACCTATGCATACATCTATAGGTGTGGGGTGCTGCATGTGTATATGGGGTTTGTACCTTTTTTAGCATCCTTTCATTGATCCCTTTCGTTCTTTCATTCATTCATTCGTTCGTTCTTCTCACTCACACGTGCACACATAAGTTGTCTGTCTGTGTGCGTGAATATATATATATATATATATATACGGGTATACTCACACAGGAATTCCTGCTGTTGTTGTTATCATCGCGGAAGCAACAACAACAACAATAGCAGCAGCAGTAGCAACAACAACAACAACAGTAGCTGCAGCAGTGGCCGTAACTCCGCGTAATTCACAACGGAAAAACACAGCCCAGGGTATTGCGGTCCATGACAGCAGCAGTGGCAGCGATTCAGCGACTCTCCAAGGAGAAGAAGAAGCTCGACGAAACGCGCGTGTGTGACTTCTACGCCGCGCCGCTCGATGACAACATCTTCGAGTGGCACTTCACGCTGCAAGGTCCTGCCGAGTCGCCGTACGCCGGCGGCCTCTACCACGGATCGCTGCAGTTCCCGCGCACCTACCCCTTTGCACCACCGGATATCGTCTTCCTCACGACGAGCGGCCGCTTTGAAGTGGGCACGCGTATCTGCTCGTCCATCAGCAGCTACCACCCCGAGCTCTGGCAGCCGACGTACGATATTGCGATGGTGCTGGTCGCGCTACGCGCGTTCATGGCGCAGGACGAGGAACTCGGTATCGGCTCGCTGATGCGGCGCTACGTGGCGCCGGAGGAGAAGCGGCGCATGGCGGCGGAAAGTCACCGTTTCTCCTGCGCGGCGTGCGGCATGCACAGCGCCCACGACGTGTGGCTGACGCAGATGCAGGGCCACCCGCCGGTATCGGCG
>NW_008827602.1:0-1575 GCF_000691245.1 Trypanosoma grayi
GTTTCGTGCGGACCAACGTAGAAGATTTCATGGACCCCGTCATTGGGGTAGTTGTGAATGTCCTTCACCTCCTTGTAATGGAAGCCGGAGGCGGCGTAGGCGGCGAGCATTCGCTCCACGCCGTGGCTCGTCACCCACTCATCGTGCCGATACATGTTGGTCGAGAATGCTGACTTCTCCGGCGGCTCCCCCTCGAGAGCGGGGAGCTGCAGCTGCATCAGCTCCGTCACAACGGCGGGATCCAAGTCATGCGCGGTAATCACGCGCCGCTGTGGGTCGTTCACACGCGCCCCGTTGGACGTAATAACGTAGCCACCGTGAAGGCCACAGCTGTCGACAGTGTGTAGTGCGGCCGGGTGCGGGCGTCCGGTGGCAAACACGACCGGAATACCCTTCTGCATCAGCAACTGAAGTGTCTCGGCGGTGTACGTGGAGATGGTGTGGTCGCGCCGCAGCAGTGTACCATCAAGGTCCGCCACCACCCCACGATATGGTCCGGCCATCGACGAACTCCTGGCACGACGAAAGAAAGCAATGAAAAATAAATATAATGGAAAATAGAGTGGTGAACACCTTGCGTTCCCTTTCATAGAAAGATGTGAACAGAAGGGGAGATGCTTGCCCTGAGTCTCTGCTTCTCTCACTTCACTTTAATAAGTCAACGCCCTGGCGAGAGTTGGCTGAGGCCACCCATCCTGTCTATGAGCCCGTTGTTAGCGCCTAGCAGGAGGAGGATGCCCAACACGTCGTCGCCCCGCCACCCGCGAGGGCCGCAGCGGGACGTGTTGGGCGGGCCGTCAACACTTACGCCTTTCAACCGGCTATACCCTGACAACTAGATAATATATATATATATATATATAGGCGCCACAAGGCAGATGCTTCTCTTTGGCTGTTTATTTACGCTCCGCTCGGCATGCTCCGGTAGATTAAATTCAACGTATCAAACCCACTTACACACATTCATACTATTTTCATACCCTAACAGCAACTGTCACACACTACACGTACCCAGATGCATATATGTATATGAGCACTGCCCCTTCGAAGAGCACCACACGCTACAGCGCAAACACCTCCCGCAGCTTCCGTGCCACGCCGTCCTCCTCGTTCGAGCCGATCACCTCCAAATGCGGCAGCGCCTCCTTCAGTTTTGGCTGCGCATTAGCCATGATGCAGCCTTTCCCCGCTGCCTGCAGCATACTGAGGTCATTCATGCCGTCGCCAAAAGCGACAAAGTCCTNCGCATTAGCCATGATGCAGCCTTTCCCCGCTGCCTGCAGCATACTGAGGTCATTCATGCCGTCGCCAAAAGCGACAAAGTCCTTCACATCAATGCCCAGCAGCTCCGCAACTTCGGTCATGGCCGTTGCTTTGCTTACACCAGGATTCACCGCATCGAGGAGGTGCGGCAGCGAGAAACTGTACTCCACCTTTCCCGCGAAGCGACTCTTGAGGATCTCCTCCAGCCGAAGCAGAGTTTCGTGCGGACCAACGTAGAAGATTTCATGGACCCCGTCATTGGGGTAGTTGTGAATGTCCTTCACCTCCTTGTAATGGAAGCCGGAGGCGGCG
>NW_008827603.1:0-1574 GCF_000691245.1 Trypanosoma grayi
TATTTTTGTTGATCTCACGCCGAATGTGCCTCCCCCCTGAGAGAGCTAAGACCAGTGGGCCAAGTAGGCTTTCAAGCCCCAGTTGAGAGCACTGAGCCGACCGATCCTCCAACGCATGTTTTTCACTGGACCGGCACAACGAAACAGAAAACAAAATACCAAAAGCAACAAAACACAAAACAAAACTACCAAAAATAACAGAACAAAAACAAAAAACACCAAAAATAACAAAATACATAACAAAACAAAGGGACCTCCTTCCACATAGAAATTTAGCAATAACGAACGTGCTCTACGATGGTAGCTGATGGAGCGGAGCCATCGACGAGAGTCGTGAAGACACGAGGAAGAAAAAAAAAATGCCTGTATTTGCAGGTGCAAGGGTTCACCGTGATTCTAGCAGAGGCTGACGACAGCACCGCAAATGCTTCGAGACAGAGTGCGTTCTGTCGTAGCTCCAAAGGTGTGACTTAGTCTCGCGGATCAACTCTCTAAAAGCCTCCATGCGCTTTGCGGTGACTGTGGTTGCCTGCATCTCACCCGCGAGCTGCGCGGCTTCACATGGATTTTATATGAACAATGACACCGTTCGTAATACCCACTGCCTGCATGTTTCTATTTGTCGCTCGTGGCGCGTCGTCTCCCCTTTAGCAGCGGTTCCTCTCGGCCGCGCTGCCTGCCGCTGACAGAAATGCCATCCGCCGATGACTCCCTTGGCTTCTTCCGGTTGACCGAGCCATGTGATTGAAGCCTGAGGTGTCGTTCTGTTTTGAAAACACCACTCCTCACTCTTTCTTTGAACGCGCTTTCGCTGCGTTTCAGGTTTACTTGCACACAAACCTTGGCGACACGCTGTGTCGGACACCGGTGAAATTACACAGAAGGGGAATAACTGCAATTCTGACGTGCTCTGTGAAAGGCAACTGAAGCGTAACGACCATGTGGTGGTTGCGGCATTCGTGAAATACAGGCTACATTGTGTATTGTCCAACTGGCTGCACCTGGTTGAATTTCGTTGTCCTTTTTTTTCCTATTTTATTATTGCTGTCATTATTGTATCCCATTAAGAACGCAAATAAGATCTCATACTATAACATATTTACGCGACAAATGCAATATTGGGTGCTTCTGCCTCTGTTGTTGTTTGGCTGGCTCGCCTGCGCATGCAACGCACAGGCAGTTGATATCCCTGCGGCGCGACCGAGCCTGGAGGACCGGAGGTTCCGTTCCAACACAATTGAGGAGGTCATTGCCAACTACACTGGGCGCATGAAGGACAAGGATCTCGCCACATTGTTTGAAAACTGCTTTCCGAACACGTTGGATACAACCGTCATACGGGCCTCCGAACAGGACAGCTTTATCATCACTGGTGACATTAACGCCATGTGGTTACGGGACTCCATGTTTCAGGTGCTGCCGTACATTCCCTTTGCAAAACAGGATCCGAAGCTGATGGAGATGCTGCATGGGCTGGTGCGGCGCCATCTGCAGTCCGTGTTGATCGATCCCTACGCCAATGGGTTCAACGAGTTTGCCAACGGCAATCATTTCGTGCCTGACAACAGGATCCC
>NW_008827604.1:0-1571 GCF_000691245.1 Trypanosoma grayi
AATGCTTTCCAGGCCCCGGATTTCATTGCTTCCGGGGCCGATAATCGTTTTTTGGCTTAAACGGAGTCTTTTTCACCTGCACATAGCAAGTTGTGCTGTAGCGTCCTGCGCGGCCGCGTCGAAAACGGCGCGCATAGCTAGGAGGGGCGGAATGTTTTTGCGCTTTCTGGACCGCCTGAAAAATCGGGCGTCCTCCTTTCTGGGATCCCCGATGGCACTGGCAAGGGTTTGGATATTCACGCCGGGGCTTTCCTTCGCCGCCTGAGCCACCCGAAGCTGATAATACAGCCGTCTGCCCAGTTGCGCCTCTTCAGCCGAAATGCCCTCGTGGCGGATAGCATCAGTCCATGCCACAAAATTGCCCCACGCCTGGCCAAGGCCAAATCTAGGCTTCATGGGTAAGGGAAAAAGACCCCGATAAGCCGCCAGCGGCTGTTCTGGGGAGGTCTCCAATAAATACTCCAAGGCGCCCTCGAAGGTCCGGATATTTTTCTTCCGGTCGCAAACCCTTTTCCACGAACTTATTCCTTAGCTCTTGAATTCCTCGCGCCCCCGCCTGGGGTTGGGCCCCCAACGCATTAGAAGACCGTTCAGCATGCCCGTCCATCTTGGCAGTATGTGCCGAGGTGTGAAAAGCCTGTGGTCTAAAGTCGTTGCCACCCTCTGCCGTAGCCGGCTGAACCGGCAGTCCCGTAGGTTCTTCCCCCTGGGCACGCCAAGCCGGCATCTAGTTGATATGGGCTTGCATCTGATTGTTCTCCTCGCACAGCTGGTTTTTCTGCGATTCCAACGTGTTAATCTGTTGCTGCAGTTGATTAATGCGTTCGTGTGATCCTACCGTTTGAGCGTGGGCGCCCTGCTGGATCTTTAAGTTTTCCTCAGCCAGTTGTGCCCTGGCCATTTCATACTGCTGATACAGCATTGACTTGCTTTCTTCCGGTGCCATCCACTCAGTTCGGAAGGTCGCCCGTGCATTGTCAAAAGCCTTGAGAAAATTCCCATTCTTTGGCATGTTAAACGACACCATGGAGTGCCGCTTAGAAACGAAACTGGCTTTCGCATTATTCTCCAGACAAATGGTTAGTTCCCCGTTCTCGAGTGTGAGTATGCCCTCGACGCGATTGGCCTGTGTACTAAAATTTGCTCTGTTCTCGAACGAAAAAGAAGTCCGACCGCAATGTTCAACGAACGTCCTGAGAGCCGAGAGGCTCGTCATCCATTCCACGTCCATAAGGACCTTCTGGGGGTTGGTGGATAACATTGTCTCCGCTTGTGGCTTACCTATCGCTTCAAAAACTTGCGCTTTTCGACTTTCCAACGGCAAGGTATGAATACAAGAATGATGATGGATCCCAGGATCTCCTGTTAACAAGAAATGGGTAAGGCTTGACCATTCCTATCGCAGGCTCCCATAACATGACATTTCTCCTCCCCACGACGCCCTTCTTTTGCCAGGGGCCCCTGCCCTGAAACCCGCCACCGCAGAGCAACACAAATTCGCCGAACTACATGCCTCGCGTTTGCGTGGGTGGAAAGAAAAGGTTACATTTTTTTTTTTTGAAAGCCTGCGA
>NW_008827605.1:0-339 GCF_000691245.1 Trypanosoma grayi
CCGATAGCGGCGCGAGCATCCTGCACCCCCCGCCGGCGGCAGCAGCAGCACCGATGCCGCCGCCGCCGGCGCCGAGGTCCAGCAGCAGCGCTGGGGGAATGACGAGTCCACCCTCCTCCGCCTCATCCCGCTCCTCGTCCGTCTGCGCGTCTCTCGCCGCGCGGTAGCCGACACGCACAAGCTCCCGGCACTCCGCAGCAAGCCGGCTGCCGACGCCGTTGTACGCCTCACAGTTGGAGCGCATGAGCGTGAGGAGCGCCTTAAGCTCCGTGTAGTTCTCCACTGCGGCGTCCCACACGCCGCAGTAGAGGGAGGCAACACACACCGGCTGTTTCACAC
>NW_008827605.1:423-1063 GCF_000691245.1 Trypanosoma grayi
GCGCTGCACGGCGCCAGCAGCAGCTCCTCCTCCATCAGCCGCTGCACACGGATGGACTCGTAGTACATCGCCACACCACGCTGCCGCTGTACCGTTGCCGCCGCTTCTGCTGCGTCGTCGTTGTCGCTGCCACGCCGTCGGCCGCGCCGCTCGCCGTTCGTCGCCGCGGCGCCGATGAAGATGTCGTTCCACCGCTCCGCCCGCCACTGCTGCATGAGCGTTGCCAGCTGTGTGACGAACTCGCGGCAGTCGGTGACAGCAGACAGCTGCGCGGCAAAGAGTGCGCGGAATGTGTTGGTGACATCCACCCCCACGAAGCGACGCCACAGCGCAGATGCCGCCGCCGCGGGTGCTGGTGATGCTGCTGCCGTGTCGTCGTCGCCACGGAGAGAGCTGCCGGCCATTCAACCACCGCCGCGCTGTATAAGAAGACGAGAGACGAGGTTAGGAGAAACAAACCCAAAGCCAACACACACACACACAAAAAAAAAAGGACAGAAAAGAAGAAACGGGCCTTTCAGGCTGGCCGCACTGGCGGTTCCTTTGCCCCTCCTTCCCCTTTCCTCTCCTTCTTCTTCTTCTCTTTCCCGCGCGCGAGCGTCTTCGCGGTGCCCTTTGCCTTGAACTTGAGAGCGCAAGA
>NW_008827605.1:1210-1564 GCF_000691245.1 Trypanosoma grayi
ATATATATATATATATATATATATATATATGCTCCGTCTCCAGACAAATATCAGACGGCGATTGTTACTTCTTATTCCCTGTGCGGGAGGGCGGAGACAAACGTCATCAGTTCCTGCTGCACGCATGAAACATCCGCCTCGACGGTGCGTGGCGGCGCCGCTGCGGATTCTGCTGCTGCAAGCGCGGCACTTAGTGCGGGGTGCACCACGGCGTGCGGGCAGCGTGCGATGATCTCCCCGTACAACGCTCGGCATGCAGACACGGGGTCCGCTGCTGCTGCTGTGGCTGCCACGCCCTCCGCGATGTCGCCGCCACGCAGCGCAGAGAGCACCGGCCCGGGGAACTTCGCCCAG
>NW_008827606.1:0-1563 GCF_000691245.1 Trypanosoma grayi
GGGCGGAGTTGCTGAAGTGGTGGCAGGAGCAGGAGGAGCTGCGCGACGCCGCCTCGGACACGGGGTCAGAGCAGGACTTCACTCACGACATGTGCCCCGTCACGCTCAAGGGCGCAGACGACGACGCGTTCCTGCACCGCTGCCTCTCCACGGGGGTGTATGGCGCGGCAACGTCAATGCAGCGCGGTCTCGCCGTCGCCGCCTTCACGGCGCCGCGGCAGCTGCCGCACGCATGCGTGCTGTACGCGGAGGACCCTGCCGTGCCAGGTGGGGCGCATCAGCAGTGCCTGTACGTCGTCGCCGACGGCACCGTCACAGTGTCGCACCGCGGCGAACTTGTCGCAACGTATCGACGCGGACAATCCGTTGGTGAGGAGGTGCTGCTGCAGAAGCGGCGCGCCACACCAGCAACCACGGCAATTGTCACGAGTCCTACATGCACCGTCTATCAACTCGACCGCAAATCATTCCGTTGCCTGCTGATGGAGGCGTACCGACAGCAGATGAAGTCCCGCAGAGCTATGCTTCTCACGCAGCCGCTCGCGTCGCGGCTCAGTGTGGCTGCGTTTGCGGCGGTGTGCCACGACACCGTGACGAATGTGTTCAAACCCGGCGAGGTCATCCTTGCGCAGGGCGGCGATGTGCGCCGTGTGGATCTGCTGCTTGAGGGAACCGTCGACGTGGGAGTGCAGCACGACGGTGCGGCTTTGCAGGTCGTTTCGTCCCTCGGCGCCACGGACGTGATTGGCGCGCTCGACCTGCTGCAGCAGCAGCAGCGTGTGTCGGTGGCGTGCTACATTGCGAGGTCGCGCCTGCGCACGCTGAGCATCCCGGCGGCGCTCTTCGCCGACAGCTGCCTGCGCGCGCCGGCGGTGCTGGAGTATCTCGGGGAGCTGCAGGGCACCGCACGCTACGAGTTCCACCGACAGGAGACGCAGTTGCTGCTGCGGCTCATGGAGGAGGCGGAGGGGGGGCAAAGGGGGCGGCTGGTGCCATCGTCTTGAGGGGCACACGCACACGTGCGGCCGCCGCTGGAGCCTGCCATGACCCCCTTTCCACCACCGCCACCAAAGCAAACAACGAAAGCAAACGGAAATGAAGGGTGATATCTTTTTATACTCGGGGAGTAGAGTGGGTGCGTGCAAGGAGGTGCACAGGAGATGTATAGTGCACCACCCCATCAAATCGCGCGCCATTATTCGCGTGCATGCGCATGCGTGTGTGCTCCGTGTGTGCGGATGTGCGTTTGGCAGGCCTCCGTGGATTCTGAGTGCGTGCGTGCCTTTGTGTGTGTGTGTGTGTGAGGGGCGGTGCTGGTGGGCGATGTGGGCTGCTCTCTCTCTCTCTCTCTTCCTTCCTCCCCCTATGGATTGCGTGGGATCGACAGCTGTGTAGCCCTCCCGCCCTCCTTTGGCGTGCCCTCCTCCCTGCAAGATCCCACGCGATGCTGCGCTGCGCCACGACGCGCTGCTGCATGCGTGTGCTGTGCCTCACGATGGTGCCCGACGGCGGCGCCATGACGCTGGCGCTGCGGCGGCTCGGCTACACGCCGTATACGCTGCG
>NW_008827607.1:0-1561 GCF_000691245.1 Trypanosoma grayi
TGTGTGTGTGTGAATGGTTCTGCGGTGCTTGATGGGCTTGTTGTGTGATGCCTGCAGCTGTGTGTTGGGTGTGGGGCAGGGACAGATTTGTTGGCAGGCACTTCCATGGCTTGTTACATTGTTGTCGTGCGTTTCTTAGCGAACACTACGCGATGTTTACTGTGCATCTCCTTCTTTTTATGCATTGTTTACTTGGCTGTTTTCTTGTTGCTGTGATTGCAGGGGTGTGGCACCTAGCTGGTGGAGTGGGCGGTGTGGTGGCTTTCCTACGTTTCGCTCTTTGCTTTTGTTTGTCTCATTTCTGTGAGATCACAAATGACGATGGTAACAATGCGCTGCGTGTCGCTTGTGTGTGTGTTTTGTCTCCTGTGTGGGTGTGTTGCGAGTGCAGGTCAACCTGATAATACGTCTTGCGAGAAGAAGGAGGGTGGTGAATGTGTTGATTCCCGAGGTTCCAATGCACCTACTGATATTCTCCCTGGAGGAGGCCAAGGTCCTTCCACGTTGGGTGGTTCTCGGAGTGATGCAGCGGCTCTTGACACTGACGACAGTGGCAAACGTTGTGAAGAAAATTCTGATGCCCCAGAGTGCAAGAGAGTAACGAACTCTGTTAATATCAAGTCGTGTGCGCAGGCAGAAGATGGGAGTTGCTCACAGCTCTCTGTACCTGTTCCGCGTATTCCAGATGCATTGTCGAGTGTGCCTTGCGCGGGTGGTACGCCTGGACCTTGTCCTAAGATCGATCCTGTGGTGCCTGGTGGCGTTGGTGCTAATATCACTTCTCAGCCCACCCCTGGAGTGGCGCGGTGTAAGACGTCTCAAGATGTATCCGGTGAAGGCGAGGATTGTAAAGATGACGTTCTCCCTCAAAAGGCGCCTTCCCCTGCGCCTTCAGCTCTTCAGCATCGGACACCGGATTCTCACGATAAGACGAAGGCCACTGAAGGGATGTTACCAGTAACACCAGGACCGAGCCAGCAAGAACAACAAACAGTACTCAAGGGAGATAAAAAAAGCCCCAGCAATGAGGGCCATGAAGCTTCAACGAGCAATCAAGAAAACGGGCAACACAGTGACACAAAGCTCGCAGAGAAGGGCCAGCAGGAAAGCGCTGATCACTCTTTGGATAATCCCAAAGACGCTCCCAGAATTGACAGTGCGAAGAAGAGTGCACGGGATTCTGATACTTCTCCACCTGCAACAGATTTGGCTGAGGATGACAGCTCTTCTGTCAATCACACCAATGGGAATCCTGTTGAAAGCCCTGCTCGTACTGCAGACACGCAAGGTGATGTCGTGCAATCGCAGTCACCATCCGCCTCTACTTCTACGGGTTCCACGGAACCTACAGATAACAAGGTGAGCAACAGTCCGTCTACCGACAAGGACCAAGACACGAAGAATACGGACAGCAGCGTCAGTCCTGTGTGGGTGCATGCACCGCTGCTTCTGCTGGCGTTGCTTGCAGTGACGGCTGTGTGATGAGCATCGTGGACAATCAACATGCTTCGTCGCTCTGTGTGTATGTGTGCTGCGAGCTCATGGTGGATGTATTTATCCC
>NW_008827608.1:0-1556 GCF_000691245.1 Trypanosoma grayi
GCGCAGTGCTGCTCTCGATGTCAGTGAACACAAGCGTCACGGGCTCTGTGGGCTCCTTCGGGGCGTTGTTGTTGTCACGAATCGCACGGCAGCAGAAAAACGCAAACAGAGCAGCCAGTAGTACACCTCCGGAAATGGAGCCAACAATGACGGCGATAAGCTGATCATCTGAGAGACCATTCTTATCGGGCTCCCCGTACTCCATCGACGGCGTCACTGCGGGGAACAGCTCAGGCACTGCGGGGTCCAGCACGCGGGCCATCGACCACACCGAAATACGCCTCGCTCCGTAGTTCACAGCACACTCAGCAGAGCTCACGTTATTCTGGCCACCGCACCTCTTGCCGTCCTTGAAGGGTCCGTAAAGCATATCAGCCACAGTGATGGCAACATTCTTGTAGAAGAAATCAACCAATAATTTGGCATTCACCAGCTCCATACGAGAGAGAATGGTTTTTACCACCATTGTACTGGCAAACGCCCTTAACGCCAACGGCGTCCAATTCGTCTTCTCCTCCACAGCATCCTGGAACCGCTGCACCGTCTCAGACGTGGTATTAATGTCTGCCCAGTGCGGCAGGCTCGTCGCGAACACAAGGCGCCCAGCATCCCCACTCCCATTGAACGCAGCAACAAACTCATCGTACAACCACGAGACCTCCGCGAACAGCACAAGTACACGCACACCGCGGTTCTTCGCCAGGTGCTCTGCGATCACAGCAACATCGGCAGCAGCAAGGCCCACGACGAACACATCGCCCTTACGCGGCAGGTAGTCCCCCAGCGCGTCACCGCCAGCCAGCAGCGTGGAGGACGGAAGCGACTGACCAAACGTCACAAGTGACCGCCGCAACACATCCGCTATTGCAGCCGCCTCGTCGCTGCGGATCACAGAGTTAGCTTTAACGCCGTTCGTGCTGCCAAGGTACTGCGCAAGCACAAAGAACTCCTGCTCCAGCGTCGGTGAGAGGTGGATGACATTCCGGCGAAACTTGCTCAACGTCGCGTGAATATTCTGTGGGTCAATAAATACCACAGATTCGTCATCGAGCAGATCCTCTGTCACCACACCACCCACGGCATGGATGCGCTTTCTCTTCTTCGCATCCCTCAGTGCAGTCTCTGCACTAGCTGTTGAGGTATTTATTAGCTCAAGCGTAATGCTGTTTGTATCCGTGACGTTCAGCTGGATACCCAGCGCAGCGACTGCACCGGTTTTCATGCCAAGCGTTGCCCTCACCGCATGGGCATCGTCAGTCATCAGGAGAACAACTCCATTCAGCGGCGCAAATAGTCTTATACCGTCCGTAAAGCACCTCAAAGGAGAAATCGTAAGCTCTCCGCGCAATATGTTCTCAGCGCGATACCCCTCCACGAACCGCTTCATGTAGACCGTCCGCCCACCTCTGTTGCAGCGGCAGATACCACCCTGTGAAGCAGTAATAGGACTGCAATTATCACCGTAGTCACCAATCACAAGATCATCGATCAAATACCGGCGTTGGTTGTAGAGCGAGCGTCTGAAGGACTCCCTGTCCCTCACCCACACACGGCTG
>NW_008827609.1:0-1555 GCF_000691245.1 Trypanosoma grayi
CACCTGGATGTCTCTCAACTGCAGTCCCATAGATGCCTGTAGTCTCGTCTTCCTTTTGCCTCGACGCAGGATTGAAACAGGTTCACAGAGGCCCATGGCACCGAGAGTGCAGTTGTCAATACTCTTTGGTATATTGCAACACTGTAGATGTGCCAATTGCGATTTCCCTTCCATGCGCCCCATGCTTTTCAATTGCTTGAAATAAATAATAGTTTTACTAGGAGCTGCTTGTCTTGATTCAGCCAAAAAACAGAAGCAAAACACAGCAAATAGCACGCAGAGCACAGGCAATCAGAAAAAGAAGAGCTAGTACAGTGGACACTTCCCCATGCTTCTGTACTTGGGGTTTCTACTCGCATACCAGTGAAGAACTATCACTTGTGTCTCCTGGTTAGATCACTGTGTTTTATCAGTACTTTTTCTGTACACACTTCTTTGGGGCTTCTCACTCTCCCCTGCGCCTCAGCACACCTCACACCAACAATCCCCTCAATGTCTATTGCACCTCTCCAAGGGGCACATCAGGTGGCCAGCATGACCTGAACGCGTGTCAGCGACGCTTGCGTCACCCGTCAGAAGCACATGCTGAGGCACCGTCAGCGGGGAACACGCCACCACACTGTCACCTGGATGGTGATTCGTACTGTGTTGCCGGAGAAAAAGCCAATCCCTCAACAAGGAATACACACACACACCTCCTTCCTCACTCCCCTTGAAACCACACCAAGTATTGTTACCGCCAGTCACCACAAATAAGACACACAAACACGAGAGGAAATCCCACCTTCAGTTTGCTCCTTGAACACATGGTGAGCACCACAAGCGTATACAGGAACAAAACCAAAAAGAACCCCACCAACAACTCGATTTAGTGTCGATTTCTGCAAGATGGGCTCTTTGCTCGTTTCCTTCACAACGGCCATGTGCAGGTGAAGGACATGTCGAAGGAGCAATATAACCCAACACACTTTCCCACTCAACTAGACTTGTTTCCCTGCGGACGAATTCAAAAGATAAAAGCACACACACACTCACATATCTTAATGACCATCCAAAGGCATCACACCTCACACAGCGTCATGTGTGTCCACCAACACCAAGATGGTTTCGAATGTTATTTTCTTCCGTTTGCATCGAGCAAAACCCCCCAAGCAACCATAAATTGAGCATTGGATCCCTGCGACTCCGCACACCAGGAGAACACAGAGGAACGTTCACAACAAAGCATTGCCCCTGTCAAACAATTGCTTCATACACCTGCTCATAATCTCTTTTTATTGTGTCATTTCACACCAACTCAAGGAACATCGGCACAACAAAGAGGCACCCATCATCCCCAGAAACCCTTTCATTCCCTCGTCAGTGCTTCCCGCATCACGTCAGTGGTGCACCATCAGCCAATGATGCCCAGCAGTCGTCATGTCGCACACGCACCTAGCAATGCAGATTCGGTGGTCTTTTTTTTTTAGGTTGACTCGCATCATCCTCTTCAACCCCCAAATTACTTCTGCAGTAGGGAGTAGACCACATCTGGAAGCCGAATAAATACAAAATG
>NW_008827610.1:0-529 GCF_000691245.1 Trypanosoma grayi
AGAGAGAGAGAGAGAGAGAGAGAGAGAGAATAACACCATATTTTTCGTAGGTAAGTAGCAGACCCCAGGCCCCCTGCGCTGGTAGGAAGGATGACAAGGACAGACAAAGAGGAACAGTGAAGAGCACAGCACACCCAAAAGAGGAACAAACAAAACGGGAACGGCCCTACAACGATAACAAAAAAATAAAGAGGATCACGTCAAAAGGATCGACGTGTCGTTGGACGGGCGCAAAGAAGAAATACTATCATGCACCAGGAAAAGTACACACGCAAATGAAGCAAACGGGGGAGAGACAGAGAAGCAGGGACAAAGTGTAAGAAAGGGACACGAACGCGTGATTGGAAGTGTGTTATTGTTTGTGTCGAAAGGGGAGAAAGAGGAGGTTCTTGCGTTGGGGAGAGTGGAGACAGTCGGAGCAGTGGATAGTGGTGAATTTCCATTCGTGTTGTTCTGCATGCTTCGCTCTCGTTCGTTGCCTGCATGCAACCCGCCATCCTTCGCCGCTGTGGTGCCATTTTTTTTTTTT
>NW_008827611.1:0-1550 GCF_000691245.1 Trypanosoma grayi
CGCCTGGGCGCGCTGCTCGTGCGTGAGCCGGCGCCGGCGCCCGCGACGTTCTACAACATGGGCTGCAACTGCGTCGCCTTCCTGTACGTTACGCGCGACGGCTATGATGCGACGCCTAACGCTCTCCTCGCGATGGCGCAGCAGTACCACGTCACGACGGTCGATTACGTCAACACACTCGTGGAGTTGCTACGTGGAAAGAGTGAGATGACGCCGGCGGATTTCCCGCCGCCGGCCGTCGCCGCCCCCGCATCACCGCACCTCCCCGTGGAGGAGTACAGGCAGCCGTCCACGGCCTTTTACAGCGCGAATGAATTCCTCGCGGCGAGTCCGTCGCCGAGCAGGCCACTGCATCAGTACACCTTTATCGTGCCGGACGCGCAGCTCAAGAAGAAGTACGAAGCCCTCCTGCACTTCTGTGGCGCAACAGTGGTGCATATGTCGCCCGACAACGCGGCGATGATCCACACGTATGTGCCAGAGATGAAAACAGTGGCTTTGGCCAGTGATGAGATCTTTTCCGCCCTCGTCGTAGCGCTTGGGAAGGAGCCACACCCCAACACCATTGACCACAAGAACGACGGCAGCAGCAAGACGGAACAGCATCGGAGCGACAGCCGCTGCCCATCCCACGAGACCGAACTTCTAGAGGCGGCGTACACCACATTTTACCTGAATGGTGTGTGTGTCATTCCTGAGAAGAACATCCAGCGTGCCATTTTTACAGGCTTTGCCTCAGAGATCAATGGAAGGCCATCGTCGCGATGCCTTGTGTCCTCCAAGGACACAGTTCAAGAGGAGAGGAAGAGCGACGAAAACCGTGAAGCATCACCGGCGATTACGCCAGGACGCGCCGCATCGGTGGCTCTGTCAGTGAAGCAGCCGTCTCCATCCCCTGCGTTGTCAGGATGTGAGGAGACGACAACGATGAGAAGGGAGCTCAGCAAACCACTGACGGAGGTAGAGAAAAACTCCACACGGCAACCCTCCTGCAGCAAGCAGCTATGCGACGCTACACATGAAGAATTAGCCGCACTGCATGGTGACACCAATAGTCACAGGGCTAGCCAAGGAAAGCTAGAAGTGAAGCGAGGACAACAATCAGCGCTGCTGCCACTACGACAGAAGCAGCAGAATGAGCCAAATACGAAGGATGCGCATTCTTCGAAGGCGTCTGCGGTGACGCGTCATGTGGACCCTGCGGCTGAGAAGCGGAAATCAGGGTCCAAGTCGCCGAGCGTAGAGCAGTCGTCAGCGGTGTTTGTGGCGCTGGAGAAGCGACCGGTCGTTGCACACACGCCGTCTCAAGTGAACGCACCGAGCATGAGCGGTACATCCCCCCACCTGCAGCGCGTCGTTGCGCACAAAATCACACGGCGTCCGAGCCCCGCCGCGTCGCCAGCCGCACTGGAGAGTGAGCGGCGGCAGGCGTCGTCTTCGGTGGTGTCGTCGTCGTCCTACACCGCGTCGCGTCCGCCCTCGGCGGAGTCTCTGGTGGTGCCGCACCTCGAGGGCCTTGGCGGCGCGCAGCAGCAGAAGCAGCGGCGCCT
>NW_008827612.1:0-1152 GCF_000691245.1 Trypanosoma grayi
AGCCGAAGCCTGTCGGCGGCCTGCATGCGCCACCGCCCGCCGCAGTGCACGCTGCGTGTTGGGTCCCGCCGCACGTGTCTCCATCAGCGGCGCCACGGGGAGACCGACGCCGCTCTCCTCCATGTCACCCTCAGCTTCTCCAGCCGCAAGCGCAGCGCTGCTGTCAGGGATGTTCGGAGACGTTGTTGGGAGCGTCACCTCGAAGACGGAGAAGCGATTGGTGAGAAGGGAGTGGAAGAGGCTGCGTTCGTTAATGGGGGCGATAGCAATGCCCTCACGTTGGCCATCGTCTATGACCTGCTGCACGGCGGCAATGGAGTGGGTGTCGCCACGGTGCAGCGCCACCCCCACGGCAAGGTCCACCACAAAGTAATAACCGCTCGGGACGGCAGTCCCTGCAGCCATCTCCGCAACAGCCTCAGGCGCAGCATGATCACGAGCCGCCACATCCACATCCGCACCAGACTCATCGGCAGCATCCGCATCCGTTGGGGTGGCGGCAGCAGGGCCACCGTTCTCCCCACTCCTTCTCTCTGAAGCCCCAACAGCTGGAGTGGATGCAACGCGCTGCGCCGCCGCGACGCTCGCGACATCCTCCAGGAAATGCACCTCGCCCCCGCAGAGGATCACTGCCTCCTTGTAGCGTTGCTCCACGGCGTTGGTCAAGAAGAAAAAGTGTCGCCCCTTAAACAGTGTGTCGCGTGAGCGTTTCAGCGTCGCGGTGGAGGGAATCGGATACAGCGGGAACGGGCAGACGTCGGACTCAGGGCGGAGGTAAAACGCGGAGTGAGCGGCGGTGCCGTAGTACTGTATCGGCGCCTCGAAGCGCACCGGCGGCGGCAGCACAGTGAGCGGCGACGACGCGCTCTGCGCAAGCGCGGCGAACCACTCAAAGACGTACGTCGGCTGCATGACCGAGTAGCCACTGGCGAGCGCCATGAGGCACCAAGGATCGTCGTTGATCGCCTCTACGCAGTGCAGCAGGCCGATGGGCTGCGGCAGATCAAGGTGCGGCGTCGGGCCGAGGTGGCGCGTCAGCGTGGCACCGAGGCGGTGGTACATGAACTCCAGCTCGTGCAAGTAGTCGGTGGTGAAGGCGTTGCGCGCGATGCTCACGACAAGCGGGCGGTACCGCAGCCGCAGGCAGACGTG
>NW_008827612.1:1159-1544 GCF_000691245.1 Trypanosoma grayi
CCTCGTTCGCGACGGTGCGGCCGCCACCGTCGCTGGGGCTCACGACGCGCAGCACGAGCGGGTCTTTCTCCTCCAGGCGGCCCGGCGGCATCGTCGCGTGCGGCCGCGGTACGTCGTTGGGCCACGATGAGTCACCGTTCACCACGGCGTCGTCGTCGTCGTCGTGTGGGTCGTTGAGAAAGCTGCCGGTCACGCCGCCGCTCGCGTCCCCTGCCTGCTCCACCGCTGCGCCGCCATTCGGCTCCTGCTGCGGCTCCCCGTCCTGCTGCTCCTGGGCCTTCGTCTGGCTCTGCCGCATCACCGTGAGCAAGGCGTGCCGCTCCTCAATGTCGCCGTGGTCGAGCACAACATCGGAGGTGCGCGCCCGCCCGACAGTGTACGGCTC
>NW_008827613.1:0-1544 GCF_000691245.1 Trypanosoma grayi
CGCTTCTCGCGCAGCAACTTCGGCCGCTGCGCTAGCAAGCTCGCGGGGATTGGCGACACGCACAGACGGAAGCGGTCGCACGTCGTTGGGGGCAAATTGTCCTTCTGTGGCCGCAGAATAAAGCGGAGACGCACCGCACCATTTGCCGAGATAGTGCCTATGTTCGGCTTTGTGAAGTATCGATGCGGCGTCTGCGCCTTGATCTTGAAGACGCACGGGAGTGTTCCGGTGTTGTACAGCACGATGGTGTTCTGCACCGCCCGATTGCGGTGGGGTGGGGGAAAGAAAAGTTGTGTCGGTTCGACCAGCACCGATACAGAGCTTTCAGTTGAGGCCTTCTTCTTGGGAAAAGCATCAGTAGTAGCGTTAGCAGCAGAAGCAGCGTCTGGCTGGTGTGGTGATTGAAGTGCCGCCTTCTTAGGCTGCTGCACTGTCACAGTGTTCATCACGCCCGAGTACAGTGATTTTTCGCACGTATTCCTTCTCCCTTACCACTGATAACTAACACACGGATCGCGCGAGGGTCAATAAAAGGAGAGAGCGATAGCTGTGAGGGTGTGTGTGTGTGCGTGTGTGTCTGTTGGAATATCCCAAAAAGAAGCAACGTGAACCCGCAGGCACAACGGCGACACGCCAGGAGCAGTCAAGGCTGTGGAAGAAGCGAAGCACAAGCAACACAAGACGGAGCAGAAGGGTCAGGGGGGAGGAAGGTGTGAGTCGCATGCAGCACACACACACACACACACGTCCACATATATATATATATATATATATATATATACGTACAGCACCACAACGTGATGTATACAAGCAAACAACAATAACACAGAAACCAAAACAAAACACAAAAAAGTTGATGGGGTGGTAGCGCAAAACATACACACACACACACACCACATAGCCACATCATCATTATCATAACCACCCTCATCAATACTCAGCATCTATGCAGGCGCAGCCAATTGCACAGGCATGCAATCACAAAGGCGCCCTCACCCACTTCATCACCACCCACTGCCTCTCCTTCTCAGCCGCTCTCAACGGACCCAACAGGTGCTGTCAACCCACTCACGTCAATCATCACACCGCACGCCATTGCAGAGCTCCCCCTTTTCGCTTCCGAAATAAGGAACAAAGCCCCCAGATTCAAGAATCCGTACATGTCGTGCTCCGGAATAAAAAGACAACAAAAAAACAATACGAGTAAACCAAAAATATATGTGCAACAGTGCCCAAGTGAGGTGAGGAGCAGAGTGTGCTGAGACGGCGATGCCAGAATGGAGCCAACAACAATGGCAATAACAACAAGAGAAATACAGCAGGAGGCGACACATGTTGGTTCCAGGCTGCGAAAAGGTTTCGGGAATTTCCTCGCCATCGCATCACATCACATCCGCCACCATCGTGGCAGCAGCACAACCGGTATTGCCGCCTTGCTTTCACATTCTGGCCTCTCGCTCTTCCTCGTTCCCACCCATCATGCATATGTTTTGGTGTTCATTTCTGTACATTTTGTTCTACCTTTACATAGAACACATGCTTTT
>NW_008827614.1:0-1540 GCF_000691245.1 Trypanosoma grayi
TAGATGATGCGGCGTGGCCTCGGAGTCCGTGCGCAGCCACAGGGGGGCCCGTCCTCTGCACGCACGCACCGCTCAGCACAAAGCGAGTGCTCCCAGGAGGGACAGCAACAGAAGCGTCGGTGCACGCAGCCACGTGGCGCTCAGACTGCTGCTGCTGTCGTCCTTGCCGCTGCTGCTGCTTCCGTCCCTGCCGCTGCTGCTGCTGCTGCCGTCGCTGTTACTGTCATTGTTGCCGCTGCTGCTACTGCTGTCATCCTTGCCGCTGCTGGTGATGCTGCCGTCCTTGCCGTTGCTGCTGATACTGATGCCCTCCTTGCTGTTGCTACTGCTGCTGCTTTCGGCTTTGCCGTTGCTGTTACTGTCATCCTTGCCGCTGGTGCTGCTGCCGTTATTGCCATTGCTGCTGATACTGCTGTCGTCCTTCCCGCTGCTGTTGTCGTCGCTGTTCGGAGACGCGGGGGCGTTGGTCGTGCTCCCTGCAGGGCCAGCGGGTGGGGAACCGGTGGAGGTGGGGCTGCTGGTCTCCGTCCCGGGTGAAGGGCCAGGAGCAGCGGTCGTGGTAGTGGTGGTTAAGACCGGCAGCTCGCCATTTGCGGGGTCCTGACGCCACTCCTCTTCAGCCTGGGCCAGCGCAGTCTCCGCCGCACCTTTGGCCGCGTTGGCCTGCTCACGCGCCCGCATCGCAGATGCTCGAAAAGTATCCAGGAGGGCCGCAACGGTGCCGATGTCCCCACCCAATTTCTCAGATTTCTCAAGTGCAATGCCGATATTAACGTACACTTCTTGAGACCTTTCCCTGGCGGCGCTGGCAGTGTCCGCTGCTCGTTTGGCGGAAGTCTCCGCCCTTTGTCGGTCCGGTTCCGCCCTTGCGGCGTTAGACACCACCTTCTGTGCGTATTCCTTTGCAGCCAAGACATCTCGGGACGTATCCGTCGCGCTCTGCATCACAACCCCCGAGTGTTCCACCGCAAGTTGAATACTTTTCTCCAGCGCATCGACGTCCGTATTCAAGATCGCAACCATATCAACTGCTCGCCGTGCATTCTTAACCGCAGCAGCCACGGCCAACATTGCCTTCTGTTCGGTGTCAGAGTTCGTCTCCATCGCATTGACTTTCTGACCTGCTTCCGCCGTCTTGGCCTGGGCATCCGCGGCCTTCTTGGTTGCTTCGTCAGCAAGCGGAGTCGCCTCGTTGACCCTCTGGAGTGCATCACGAGCGAAGCGAATCGCCTCAGTAGCTTCCGCACCGATTCTCTGCGCGAGCGCCTTTGCTGCCTCGGCACTCGCAGCCGCGGAATCACACAGTGTCACCACACCAGAAAAGTATTGAGAGCCCCCTGGCACTTGCATGCGTATTTCGGCGTCGCCGGCATGGACCAGAGCCCGTTCAGTTTTTTCCTTCAAGTCCTTAGCACTGACGTGCGATGCGTTGAGTTTCCCATAGGCCTTCTTTACCAACTGACTCGCCCCCGTGGCCTTTTCGAACGCATCCGTGGCGTAACCCGCGGCATCACTGGCGTCCCTCAAAGCAGCTTCCGCA
>NW_008827615.1:0-1533 GCF_000691245.1 Trypanosoma grayi
ACAAACACAACGTGAAACGAAAACTGAATTGAGTGAAGTATATGATTTCTACTGTGTGAGTGGCTGCCGTAAGGTAAAAGGAAATAAAGATGCGAAATAAAAGAAGTAAATATAATCAAAGAAATGCATGATACAGGGCTGGCAACCCGTTGTTTCGTTATTTTTATTTTGTTTTCCTCCCCAGTGGTGGTGGTGGTGGTGAAGGTAGAGCCATGGTGAGCTTCCAGGAGGAGGACTAGCAATGCTGGCCTCACAAAACTGACCACCATGTGCGTAATGACTGATAGTACACCCACCTCTCTGTTACTTTTTTTTGTTTTTGCCATTGTGTGAATCACTGCGTTTATTATGAAGAAAAAGACCCTTAGATGACGTTGTGTGAGTCTGTGAGAGTGAGTGTGTGTGCCATTCTCTCTCTCTCTCTCTCTCTGCGCTGTTCATTTTCTTCTCTCCCCTTGCTTGCACTCTGATCCATAGGGGGATACCATGTGATGTGGTGCTGCCGAGCTTCTCCACGAGCCACGTGAGCAGGCTGCCACGAACTAGGGTGCACGATGCACACTGCCGACCATTACAATGGGGCCGGTGCAAACACCTTGGAATGCGTCCACATCTTTGCGTCTTTCTGGGGTGTATTTGGACTATTCGGACCACACTGGACGACAGCACTGTGTTTTTGGTGGTGTTGCAACTGGAGAAACACCGCCATCTCAGCTTTGTGAGTGTGTGGTGTGATGGGAGTGGTGTGCGCATGATTTTCCACTCTGGTGCTCTCCGAAATGACACTGTGGGGCTCCCGCACGAACAGCTCCTTGGGAAACCAACGCGCCTCTCTGCACATGTATCGTGTGTCTCTGCTTTTTTGGGAGATGAAATAGAGAACACAACACGAGAGAGAAAGAGAGAGAGGAAAGAGAAAGTGATGACTAAAATTGGCATTCTCTGACATGTATGAAGATGGATCTTACACTGAATCGATGCCAACCAAAGTGATTGGTGATTTCTTTGTGTTTTAGGGGGGAAACGAGCACTGTACGAGATGATATTCAACACGAGATGTTTGCAGCATAATGATGATGGTGGAAGGTTAGGGTTAGGGTTAGGGTTAGGGTTAGGGTTAGGGTTAGGGTTAGGGTTAGGGTTAGGGTTAGGGTTAGGGTTAGGGNCCACCACATGTGTCGCATGGTAGGTGACGACTTTCTGAGGGGAATGGGCGTGGCTAGGCATCCCTCAAAGAGGGGGAGGGGGAGAGAAGAGGGTGAAAGACAGTTGGGAGAGCATCGTGTCGTGAGGAAGTATGTGAGTATGAGTGTGTGTATGTGTATGTGGCAACAACAGCCTCATGTGATGCCATGGGATGCTGTCTGTTCAGAGGTGAGAGATCCAGTGGAGTGTGTTGTCCGTTTGGGATGAGCACCATGGGTGGAAGGTGTTGTGGGGTGCGGCACTGCGTGAGCCTATGTGAGTGATGAGTAACGGTGACTCTGCGCGGCGGAGCAGAGCAAATGTACGGTGCCTCACCACAGAAGAGGG
>NW_008827616.1:0-1531 GCF_000691245.1 Trypanosoma grayi
CCTCCTCCTCCCCATCCTCATCCACTTCACCATCGCCATCATCCATGTCATCGTTCTCCTCCACCTCCTCCTCCATTTCCCCTGATTCTTCTTTTGTTGATTCTGCTGCTGCTGCCGCTGCCGCCGCTTCTCGGTCTGCGGCGGCGCGCAGCTCCTCCTCGACCTCCGACACGTGCGGCGTGAGGGCCTCTTGCAACCACGCCGGCAACTGCGCCCCGTTTGCGTCGAGCAGCTTCGCCGCCAGCGCCGACGACGCCGCATCAACGACGTCGTTCTGGAAGGCGCCCATGTCCTCTGCGTTGCGGACGCGCAGCGGCTGGTGGAACTCATACGACTGGCGCAGGCTCTGCACGAAGTAGTCCTCCATCGCGCGGAGACGACGCTCCACCAACACCGCCATCTCCGCCTCACGGTCNCACGAAGTAGTCCTCCATCGCGCGGAGACGACGCTCCACCAACACCGCCATCTCCGCCTCACGGTCGTATGTCTCCTCGTCGGCGTCCTGAATCGCCGTGTCCTTCAGCGGGTCACCCACCTCCATGTTGCTGTCGAGCGGCGGGATTGGCAGCAGCACACCGCTTTCAAGACTCATGCGCTTCTCCTCCAGCTCACCAGTTTCCTTGTTGCGCACCTTCACCACGTCGAGGTGGCACGGGTTGTTCGTCGACGGGTCCACGTGCTGCACACGCGTGACGCTGATCGGGTGCTCCCGCTGCACCACCTGCTCGGGCCGCGTATCCGTCGCGGGTATCACAACATCCTGCACGTTGATGTTCTGCACAATGATTTCGTTCTTGTACTTCACCACTGCAATGATAGTGCCGCGCTGGCCGGCGCCCTCGCCGCTCACCACCTCCACCATGTCGCCGGGGTACCAAATCCACGGCGTGATGACGTAATCTGGCGCGAAGTAGCGGTACCGCGCTGACAGCTGCTGCTTCTGGTGCTTCTCCAGGTCGCGGCGGATCCACTGGTTGTGGTACGTGTGGTCCTGGTAGAAGTCGCGCTCCCTAGGGTGGCGCAGCGACTCTAGGAGCTCAAGCCGGTCGCGGTCGCGCAGGTCAACCTTCTCGTCGCTGTACGTGCCACTCAGAAGGCCCGGCTTCACCTTGGGGCGTCGCAGCAAGTTGGGATTCACGTTGTACGCGCGCAGGGGCCGCTCGGGACGCTTGTAGAACTTGGAGCGTGGGCGAAATCGAGCGTACATCCCCGCCAACCCCACACACTGGCACTCGTACCACCTCCTACAATCTGCGAAGGGAGCAAAGCAACAAGCCGCAAAAGGAGCGAGACAGAGAGATGATGAGTACAGCACAAAGCAGACATAGCACAGAGAGACACACACGCACATCCACACCCCCTCCCAAGCAACAACGACAACAAAAAGAAAATGAACAACAATGTGGATGGAGTGCATGAAAATGATGCCCCGACTTCGCGAATTATCCCAGTGCACCTTTCTGGAGGCCCACTCCAAGCACTGAGGGAGCAGAACAACACGCCGCCACAGCAGCGCGTAAATATATATAT
>NW_008827617.1:0-1137 GCF_000691245.1 Trypanosoma grayi
ACAACAACAACAACAACAACCACAACAAAATCAACACCACAGAAGCAGAAAGAGACATACATAAGGTTTTGCTTTCTGCATTTCACACCGCGGAAAGCATATGGAAAGTTCTCATTCAGCCATAGCACAAAACTCTGTGTCTTCACGCGGTGGTGGCAAGCTGTTTCTGCAGCTCCGCAATGTCCGGTGTCATGGTCGGCACCGGTGTGCAGAGGAACCGCACCAGCTCATCGATCTCGACTCGCCCCTCATCATCAGTGCGCACCTCCGCTAGCAACTGCTTCACCTCATGCTCTGGCATTTTCTCCCCCAGCGACGTCAGCAGCGTGATGAGCTCCGACAGCTTCAGCCGACCCGAGTCACTCGCGTCAAAGGCGCGGAGGGCCGTTCGCAGGTCGTCTTCTGACGGCCCGTTGTATGGCTTCTGCATGAGTGTGACAAAGCTCTGGTACGGCACGGGGTCAGGGATGCCGTGCAGCAGCTCGTTGAACTCCGCCTCTGTGTAGCGGCGGCCCAGGCTGCGGATGATGTGCTTCACATCTGTTTGGCTCACGCTGCCCGTCTTGCGCTCGTCAAATAGGTTCCACGTGTCGGTCCACTCCTTCGGCACCGCCATTGCTCTCTCGGGGGCGAGATTGGGTTCTTGGCTTGTCTCGTGCGGATGTGTGCGTGTGTTAGGCACTAGCTCTGCTGCTGATTGAGGCGAAGAGAGAAAGACACCGAGAAGCAAACAAACAAAAAGAAAAAAAAAATAATGTGCGCTGAAGTCATCCGCGGTTTGAGGCACAATAGACACAGACACGCAAACACCCACACCCACACCCACACACACAGCGGTAAACAAAAACAACAACAACAGGAGTCATGAAGTCTAGACTGACTTCCCTCATCTAGTCTATGGAGAAGGTGTGGCTTTGTTTTCGGTTTGACTCGTTTTTTTTTGTTTTATTGGTTCACCCATCTGTTCGTCTGTATTCATACAATCTTCTGGGGCATCTCCCTTTCCTTCCTTCTAGCCGCGACAGCGCTCATCTCTGCGGCGAAAATAAAAAAATGTCTGATGAGTCGCGAGATGTTTTTTTTTTGTTAGTCGTGCCCCCGTAAGAACACAACGAAAGAGAATTACACACACACACA
>NW_008827617.1:1200-1531 GCF_000691245.1 Trypanosoma grayi
CTGCTGGAAGGAGCAGACAGCCCCTGCCGCGGGTGTTCTCGCATCTAACAATAATACGACTTGGCATAATACAAACAAAAAAGGAGTGAAACAACACTGGTGAATGGGAGTAGCGGGCGCACAGCAGCTGGTTGGAGAGCGTTTTTCATTTCTTTCTCAAGGGCGGGGTGCCCGGAGAGGACGGCACATTTTTACTTTTAGTGACCGATGTGTTGCTCCGCAGCGGTACCGCCCGCGGCTCCCGGCGCAGCAACGCATTCACCGCTGGCACCGGGCTGAGGCCGTGTCGCCGCGCCCCCACCGCCGCCGTGCGCTGCTTCACCGGCGCAGG
>NW_008827618.1:0-1021 GCF_000691245.1 Trypanosoma grayi
ATTATTTTGCCCAAAATCACGGTGTTCCAGGATTAGGGACTTCGATTGGGGTTGGTGTAATATAGCATTAATTCCATGAGTTACTATGATTTTGTTGTTTAATGTTTACGCGATAATTATTTATGTTTATGGTTGTGTTGTTTATGGGTGGTTTGGGTAGGGTGTGACGTGTGGTGGGTGTGATTTTGTTTGTGAATGGGCGTGAATTATATTTTGCTACGATAAAGTTGTGGGGTTACGCATTTGTTTATTTATGGGTTAGGGTAGATGGCAGGTGTGTTCTGGGGTGTGAAATTTAATTATATGATATTTTATATTTAACTGTATTTTAATTATCTTGAATTATATAAAACATAAACTAAAGATTACGATGAAAGATTTTATAGATAATTTTTGTAAAGATTTTAAAAGGTATTATTATTTATTATTTATTATTTTGGGATTTGGATTATAGCCTCCTTAAAATGTCAAAAACGTGCTTTTCGGGAGGGGCGTTCAACTTTATGGCCGGAAATTCATACAGGATCCCCGTACATCATTTGGCCAAAAATAGCCTATTTTCAGGGAGAGGGGTTTCGATTGGGGTTGGTGTAATATAATAAATTAATATTTCATTATCGTTAAAGTTTATAAATTAAGATATATATATAATCATATAAAGATCATATACGTAAGAAAGATGAGGAAAAGATTGTAAAGAAATATATAATAGAAATATCATTATTTAAAAATTTAATGTTTGGGTGGGGTGTGGGTGGTATGGGTAGTGTGGGCAGAGCATAAAAATTCCAAAATGTGGGTTTTCGGGAGGGGCGTTCAACTTTATGGGGCAGAATTCATGCATGTTCCCCGTACATCATTTGGCCAAAAATAGCCTATTTTCAGGGAGAGGGGTTTCGATTGGGGTTGGTGTAATATAATAAATTAATATTTCATTATCGTTAAAGTTTATAAATTAAGATATATATATAATCATATAAAGATCATATACGTAAGAAAGATGAGGAAAAGATTGTAAAGA
>NW_008827618.1:1186-1527 GCF_000691245.1 Trypanosoma grayi
TCCCCGTACATCATTTGGCCAAAAATAGCCTATTTTCAGGGAGAGGGGTTTCGATTGGGGTTGGTGTAATATAATAAATTAATATTTCATTATCGTTAAAGTTTATAAATTAAGATATATATATAATCATATAAAGATCATATACGTAAGAAAGATGAGGAAAAGATTGTAAAGAAATATATAATAGAAATATCATTATTTAAAAATTTAATGTTTGGGTGGGGTGTGGGTGGTATGGGTAGTGTGGGCAGAGCATAAAAATTCCAAAATGTGGGTTTTCGGGAGGGGCGTTCAACTTTATGGGGCAGAATTCATGCATGTTCCCCGTACATCATTTGGCC
>NW_008827619.1:0-1519 GCF_000691245.1 Trypanosoma grayi
GTGCGAGGCTGAGGTGACTCTCTGCACTGTTTCTTTTTTGCTCCCCTCTGCTGTCTTGGCTGCTGTGGGGGGAACACAAAGGTTCTTGCTTCGTCCGTAAGTATGTCCGCGCGCAGAGTTTGTTGTTGGTGGGTGTAGGAATGCTGAGATTTGTTTGAGAGGTGTCTCGTTGCCGTAGTTGGCACAGAGGTGTATAGGGGTGTGTCTCAAATTGTCTGCCGCATGTGAGTTGGAGGCAATCCTGCTAGAAATGAGATTGTTTTGCCGAATGAGTGGTGTATATCTGGTGCGGCCAAAATGATGGAAATGAATTTCTTACTACCTGGCGGTGCGGTGTGGTGCACCGCACTGTGGCCGAAGGTGCGACATGATTGGTTCTTCTTAGCGTGTCGGAAGTGTGCAGTGGCTCTGGAGGTTCCCATGTTAGTCGGTGTGTCCATCGGCGTGTGCGCTGTTGAGGAGCACGAAGACCGCAGTGTGGTTATCTTTTTTTTTTTACCTTTTTTGTTCGTCCGCACTCAAATTGCTATGCTGGGTGCGGTGGATTGCCTTCACTTCGAATATATCCGTTGCTCTGGTGCTGGGGTGTGTTCTAGGTACTTTCCTGCGTTTAGTGCTGCTGCCATTCCGGCGGAAGAGCAACTGTGACGCTGACTGCCTAACTTATTTCTCCCGGGAAAGTTGGGTTGTGCGCAACTGTGTTCACCTCGGTTTAAGATCATAGGCTGAGGACTTCGTGAGTGACTGCGCCTTTGCAACTGAGCTGCTAAACCGTTACGGTGATTTAAACCACATTACTTCCCTGAAGATCACTGCAGTTGGTGTTTGACACCTGTAAGTAGAAAAGAACACAGGTCTTCGAACGTTATGCATTCCTTTGCTCTGTGTGTATCGGTGAAATATCAAGGCGTCGCCGACGGCCCTCGTCTTTCTTTCTTGGTCGCTTTGTTCTGCGCGACGGGCTCTGGGTGTATTACCTCGAGAGGTGCTCTGATTGCTGTGGCTGGGGGGTTTGACATCTGGTTGCAACTGCGCTTGGCTGCGTGTGTGTGTGGACGCAGTGCATGCCTCCTTTGTTGTGCCGTAGCTGCCGTGGCTTGGCACTTGGTTACCCATTCTCACGTAGTGGCTTCTTTAGTTACCTGATGTATCTTTCCTCCCCTGTCTGCCCTGGAAAGTAAAAAGACACACAATGCGGACACTCCAGCGGCGTGTAGCCGTTATCCTCTTGTGGAGCCTCTCGCTCTTTCTCGTCGTTGCTATTACCTTGAATTCCCCCAAAAGGTTTGGTTCTTCACTTAATCGTTTTGGCATTTTGCAGGAGGAACTACCCAAGCAGCGGCGGAATATCATGAGTCCCTTCGACAATAATACGGACGTTTTACTTCTTCCCAGTTTGCGTAGCTCATATCTCTGTGAATACTTGACAGATGCTACACAGTTGCCTTCGGGGTGTGTTCTCTCGTGTGGCGCAGGGGGGCAGCATGACGGTGGTGACTTCAACTGCCATGTCCACACG
>NW_008827620.1:0-1515 GCF_000691245.1 Trypanosoma grayi
AGGGAAGCACAGAGGGAAGCACAGAGGGAAGCTGAGCACAAACTCAAAGAGACTGGTGTGTATTCTCTCCGACAGTGGGACGTGTATGATAAAAAGGAACAAGTTAACCCTTTGGTGAGAGCAGTGTTAAATGCAGCTCTTGACGCAATACGGAGCTATGAGAAGAAGGAGGAGGAGGAACGCCAACGTCAACTGAGGGAAGAAGAGCAACGCCGACAGGTAGGGGAAACCCTGTCAGGCGTCTACGAGTCTGTATTTAATGCTACATGGAACCATGTGATGAAAGTCTCTGGTGACAGCGAAGGAGTCGGAATGGAGGTGAGGGAAGGCAGGCCGTCGAGGGAATGGACAGACAAAGAGGTGAAATATTTTCCTCTTGGTGGTGCAATAAAGGGGAAGAGCAAAAAGAGCACCAGCGCAAAGGGGGTGGCGAAAACGAAGGGACCACTTGCTGAGCTAATTGTACTCCATTCTGAAAAGGGTTGGCCTTATGATGTTTTTGAAGAGCTTGGAGAGTGTGACTGTTATGTTACAAGGGAAATTGTCCGCGTTTGGATGATTGTTGAAACGGATATAAAAAATTGGCTTGTTCAAAATGCAGGAAGAGTAAGGGCCACGTTACGCCTTTTGATTGGGACACCTGGTATAGGGAAGTCAATGGGGACTGGCTCGTATCTCCTCTACCAACTGCTGCACTATGACAAGGAACGACTTCCAGTGGTTGCATACTTCGTTTCAGGAAAGATGTATCTCTTTGACAAGGTTAGAAACCAGGTGCGTTTTTACCGATCACAAAAGGAAGCCGAGGCAATAATCTCAATGTTGTCCAAGAGTGTGAGGGGATACATTATCTACGATGTGGCAAAACAAGGAAGTGAGCCGTCGATTGATATGCCTCCTACTGCTTGGGGCATGATTCTTTTGAGCTCTCCAAACAAGGACAACTTCAAAGGATGGGAGAAGCGAAGAAGAGCACGGCGTACCATAATAGAGTGTCCCAGCATGAGTGAACTGAAGGCGATGTGTGTGTGGATACACCGCGATAAAGCAGAGAAGAAAAAACAGAAAGAATGGAAGGTTGTGGAAGAGCGCATAAGCAATGTGGGACCGATTCCCCGCTACATTTTCTGTAGTGAAAGTGAGTACGGCGATCGTCTTGATGCGGTCGATGAGGCGTTGAGCTGTATCACGCCGTCCAATGCCGAGTTATACTTTGGAGTGAACAAAGAGGGTTCATGGCAAGGCCAAGATCCCTGCCACAAGCTTGTGGAAATCAAGCGTGTTTCCACGGGAAGAGGGACCGAGAAATACTACAACGATCCACTGACAAATCCGATAAGGGATAGAATAAGGGATCGGGTCGGCGATGCCCTTGACACCTCTGCTCTTTTGATGTCATTGTTGCTTCCATTTGAGGAGATGGTGCCGAAGATTATGGAGACATTTGCAGTTGCGGCATTTTTGCACGAGGAGTTCGTGAAAAGAGTACACAAGAAACTCAAAGAGATTGTTCCA
>NW_008827621.1:0-1512 GCF_000691245.1 Trypanosoma grayi
TACGGCATGGATGCGCCTTCTCTCCTCAGCATTCCTCAGTGCAGTCTCTGCACCAGCTGTAGAGGTATTTATCGTCTCAAACATAACTCTGTGTCTCTCAGTAACATTAAGCTGGATACCCAGCGCAGCATTTGAACCCGTCTTCATGCCAAGCGTTGCCCTCACAGCATAGGCATCGTCAGACATCTCGAAAGAAACTTCATTCAGTGGCGCACGGAGTCGGGCACCGTCTGTGTAGCACACTGAGGAAGGAATCGTAAGGCGTCCTTCCACCGCCGTCTCAGCACGGTACCCCTCCACGAACCGCTTCATGTGGATCGTCTGTCCACCCTGATTGCAGCGGCAGAGAGCGCCGTATGCAGCAGCAATAGCACTGCAATTATCACCGTAGTGGCCAATCACAATATCATCGATCAAATACCGGCGTTGGTTATAGAGCGAACGTCTGAAGGACTCCCTGTCCTTTACCCACACACGGCTGCTTAGAGCCTCCCACAGCACCTCACCAACGATCCAACCAGTAACCATCGTCTCACCATCGTTGTCGTCCTCCAGAAAGTGCTCGGTGCTATTGTACACCGTGTTCTCATTGCTAAGGTAGTCACGCATCACACTCTGGAAGCGTTGGATCGCCTTGTATTGCGTGTCTTTCGCAAGTGGGTTCGTACCTGTCGTGATAACCTGGCCGGGAATAAAGGGAACACCGCTTGCCACGGCCTTCCGCCATCTTGAAAGAATAATGCTCTGCATCAAGGATGGTGCAAGGAGGTAGGCGCCAGCGGTGCGCTTGTCCGTCAGCATCCGCGTAATGAACTTCGCTGTGTCCTTTACAGGCGCACCGAACACAATCACAGCCTGCGGGCGTGTGGCCGCAAAGTCCTCCCACGTGGCATCGAAGACCCCATCGTCAGCAGAGCTAGTCAGAGAGCTCTCCAGAGTGAAAACACAGCACAGCTCGTAATCAATGTCATCTAGCAGCTCTGTGGCGTGCTCGTACTCACTATCCCCAAACGACACGTTCTGCAGGTACATGAATCCCAACCGCAACACCCGAAGTTCGTTCACGGCGTAGCGGAGGAGGGCCAGCAGCTCAGCAGCGGGGTCGGTGCGGACAAAGTAGAAGTGAGGATTCCAATTCCGCACCATGCTAGATCCAGTGAGTGGAGCAAATGATACCAGGTTGTGTTCTTCAAGCGCAGGGAGTGAGTGTTGTAAGGGTTCATCGCCGATGGGTCCCTGCACAAGAAGAATGTCGTCGTCTTCCTCCATTGCTTCGTTAATCGCCTCAACACCGCCATGGGCCTCCATATCCTTCACAATCCTCTTCACACGCAATCCAGTCGTCAGTGTATGGTTACGTGACCACAGCGACGCATTGAATCCGGCATTAACAGCTCGCAAAAGAGCGGGAAAAAATCGCATCGAGGGGACTCGAAGCTCCAGAATCTTCACAACCTCCTGCTCCCCGCCTTCCTCCGACATCACGCCGTCAACACCGTAGCACAACAAAAC
>NW_008827622.1:0-1512 GCF_000691245.1 Trypanosoma grayi
CGAGAGCTACGCGCAGTACAAGGAGCAGGACGCGCTGTGCGCTGCGCTGCGGCACGCGCTGGGGGTGATGATCACAAGCGCCGCCCCGAGCGACGCGCTGCAGCGGGTTTTCGCCGAGTACCGCATGCTTCTGGAGGCGGAGGGACTGCTCTGACGCGTTGTGGCGAGGCAGAGAGAGAGAGAGAGAAAGAAATGCGCCTATGGCATTCACAAGGAATCATGAACACTGTGTGGAGCATGAGTTGCTCTGTTCTGTTATTTTTCGTTGCTTATCGTGCCTTCTCTCTCTCTCTCTTTCTTTCTTTCTTTCATTGTGGTATTCTTACGCGCCTAGGGGGTATATTGGCCTTGCCCTCCTTGACCTTATTCTTTGTCTTCGAGTTGAAAGGTGAGAAATGGCGGGACCGTATTCACGTGCAATGGACGATGCGAGGGGCTGCAGCATCGGTGGTGCATTGCGCTGCCAAACGGAGGGCTATGAGCCGCATCTCACGGCGGTAGATGCAATTCGTATTCAGCGGGAGCTGAAGTACCACGACTGTGAGCCCATCGCCGCTGAGCGAGACGGCCGAATGTTCGCCGCGGAGTATGCGTCGCCGTGGCAGCTGCTGCGACGAGTGGCGACAGCCGGTGACTCAACGAGTACGCGCCACCACCAGCAGAGGGGGCGACGGCGCACGAGGAGGCGTTCATCTCTCTCGCTGCTGAGCTCGCCCTACTGCCGCGCAGAGCCGTACGCCACCACTAACAAAAACCGGGGAACAGCACGGTCCCTCGTCGTGAGGGAGGAGAAGGAGCTGCTGTTCCCAAGCATTGCGGCGAGGCTGGAAAACGACATCGCGCTTGGCCTCGCCGTGTCGCTGTGGAAAAGCGGCAACGTTGTGGGACAGTGCGACGATCGCCTTGCCCATCTCCTGGTGCTTTCCGCCACCATTATGCGGTGTGCACGAGCTGAGGTGCGCAACCACAACAGCGGCGAGGGACATGTCCCGGTGGAGCTGCGCGAGGCGTTCATGGGTGTTATTGAGCACCTTGTCCGCTTGGAGCGCGTCGCGGTGAAGTCACTACTGCTGACGCCTCCCAAAACGCGGCGGCAGCAGGGGCATGAGCAGGAGCAACAAAGCCCGGGATCATTGGCGGAGCTGCCCTGTGGGGAGGGTGACGCGAAGGTGCAGCCGGTGACGTTCGCCGTCGCCGTGGACGGAGCGGCGCGCGTCCTCAAAGGCTTGGTGGAGCCCTCCACACTTGCTGCGGCCGCAGTTACCCCCACATGGCGCTATTCTCTTGTCCGCACCGCCGCTGATGTGCCGAACCGCTACGAGATTCTTGACGCAATGACGTGTGTGATGCGGCCGGGCCCGCGCCTCATAATGCGCCGCACGTTCTGCGCCGTCGCGCGACAGTTGGCGCTAGATGTTCTGCGCGCTGCGGGCGACGGCACGGTGGGGCTTCGCGGTGGTGCAGCCGCGCTGCGCATCCTGCAGCATATCAACACGCGCCCGCTTGGCCTCA
>NW_008827623.1:0-1511 GCF_000691245.1 Trypanosoma grayi
CTGCACTTGGGCTTCACGTAATTGGGTTTGTCTTCTTTGAGCTGGTCTCTCCTCGCGGTGGCGGATGATAGCGTGGGCGTGGAGTGAGGAGTCTGTGAGCCCTGCTGCTGCGCACTCCCTGTGTCTGTCTGCTTCACTCTTTTCCTGTACAGCTCAAGGCAACAACTGCCACTACCACAGCGGCTCCCAGAATGATGATGATGATGCGCTACGTGCTGCTTGCGTGTGCCTTCTGCGTGTGCGTGGGCTGCGGCTGTGCCGCGGGTGATGACCTGAAGCTGCTGAAGACACGGCTGCATGTTAGACACGCTTCTTCATCCGAATATCCTTCTTCTGCCATTATTGCCTTTGCTAGTGCTGGGAGTAAGGAGTGCTTACCTACAAATATGCGTTGTGTGCGTGCTTCAGGTGTTGCTGAAATTGCTAACGAAGCGGAGCATACGAAGTGTGTGGAGAAAACCGAGGAGTGCCCCCAGGGATATAAGCCTGACGCCGCAAGTTCGAGCGGTGCAGCAGGTTCTGGTGGGATTCAAGGTGTTTCACACAGTGGTGGTGCTCATGGTGAAGAATTGTGTCCGGAAGGACAAACCAAATGCAAAAAATCTGAATCACAGGTCCAAGTGGCACATCCAGCGAAGTTGGATGTGGGTTCATTGAAGGGTGGAGTTCTAGATCGTAAAGATGTTGTGGAGTGTAAAGAGGAAGAGGTCCACTGTCCTGCTGGTGCTGACGGCCAACCTTCGGGTGGAAGGTGTGTGCCTACTGGCACTGACTGCAGTAGCAAGGCAGCTGCAGCGCCTAAGGGTCGTGAAGGAGAAGGAGAACCGAGTTCTGGTGGGCCCCCAGGCATCGCTTCGGGTCCTGAGAGGGTCGACCTGAATCCAAAAGGACAAGTGACGCAGTTAGGGAAAGAGTCAACTTCTCTTGGAGATTCGGCTGCGGACAATGGTCACAGAGAGGAAACGGATGAAACGGATCGACGACAGGAAGAAGAAACGATGAAAGGAATGAAAGCCTCGCAGAAGGCAACAGAGGTGACGGCTCCGGGACCGCACGACTCCCAATCTGTCTCAGGTGGCCGTCGCGAAGAGATCTCGACTCAGGGCGAGAAGACCGACAAAGGCCACACTGAGTCAAGCTCTCAGCATACCAGCAATACACTCCTAAATGAAGCCAATACAAGCGAACAAGAAAGGAAAAGCGATGAAACCTCCAACACTAACAATGACTCAGAGGTAACTAACGTTGCACCTGCTGGAGGTGATTCATCTCCAGGTGATGCCACAACGACGGCTGTAGACCACAGTTCTGAAGCACCGGCAACGCAAACACCTACTGAAGCTTCTTCCGCGGCTTCTGGTGTCAGCGATGCCAGTGACACCAAGCCTTCCACCACCACTGCTGCTGTCGAAACTATCAACAACACGAAGAATGCGGACAGCAGCGTCAGTCCTGTGTGGGTGCATGCACCGCTGCTTCTGCTGACGTTGTTTGCAGTGACGGCTGTGTGA
>NW_008827624.1:0-1508 GCF_000691245.1 Trypanosoma grayi
CTGTTGGGCAAGGCGACCGAGCTGGAGCGGCAGGTGGAGGAGTCGCGACGCCAGGCTGAGTACCACGAACGGGCGAATCAGAGGCTGAGGGAGGAGCATGAGCGGCGTGAGCGTGAGCTGCTGGAGCAGATGCGCAAGCGTGAGGCGGAGGTGGAGAGTGTCCGGCGGCGGAAGGACGCTGAGGTGCTGAGCGGCCAGGAACAGCTCCGAAAGACGATGGCAGACCTTGAGCGGGAGCGCTGCGAGCGTGAGGAGGCGCTGCGTGTGCTGAGCGAACGTCAGGAGCAGCTGAACGCTGCTCTGCACGACTCGCAGCAGTCGGAGGCGCAGCGCACGGAACTCCAGCGACAGAACGCGGAGCTTGCAGAGCGCATGCACCAGCTTGAGTCCGAGCGTGATACACAGCGGCGCCTGCTGTGCGACCTGGAGCGCTTCCGCGACGAGCGGGACGACTTGGAGAACGCTGTGTTGCTGCTGCGCACGGAGGTGGAGGAGATGGATCTGCGCCACGATGACACGGTGTACCACCTGCTCTCGGTGATGAGCCTACGCGATGAGTGCGTTGACGGGCTGGTGGCGAGGCTCGGCGTTGAGCACGAGTACCAGCTGAACCAGAGCGCACACTGGTACGCTGACGAGAGTGCTGCAGCGGAGCGCCGCTACGAGGCAGAGCTGGCAGAACGGCAATCTGCGCTGGCGACAGTGACCGATGCGCTAGGCGACCTTCGACGCCAGCTTGACGAGTCAGCGATAGCCCAACGAAGTTTGCGTGTCAGCCTCGAGACGGCTGAAAAGCAGAGTGCGGCGCTGCGTGAAGAGCAGCGAGTGATGGAGGAGATGAAGGCCTGCGTTGAGAGCAGCCTGAAGGCCGTGACTGCGGAGCGTGACGGGCTGAAGGAGGAGCTGTCAGCTACGAAGGATGAGCTGACGACCCAGCTGTGCCTCTTGGAGGAGGCTAAGGATCGTCAGCTCGTCTTTCAGTCCGTAAATCTACAGAGTAATGGCATCATGACTTATCTCTATGCTGGCCGCCTCCTTCTGTGTGGTGTGAAGATGGCGAGTCGGTTCCTCCTTCGTCGTCGAAACCAGTGCTCCTTGATGCAGGTAAAGGCCTGCGTTGAGAGCAGCCTGGAGGCCGTGACTGCGGAGCGTGACGGGCTGAAGGAGGAGCTTTCTTCCACGAAGGATGAGCTGACGGGCCGGCTGCGCTCCATGGAGGAGACGAAGGCCTGCGTTGAGAGCAGCCTGGAGGCCGTGACTGCGGAGCGTGACGGGCTGAAGGAGGAGTTTTCTTCCACGAAGGATGAGCTGACGGGCCGGCTGCGCTCCATTGAAGAGGCGAAGGCCGGCGTTGAGAGCAGCCTGGAGGCCGTGACTGCGGAGCGTGACGGGCTGAAGGAGGAGCTGTCAGCTACGAAGGATGAGCTGACGGGCCGGCTGCTCTCCGTTGAAGAGGCGAAGGCCGGCGTTGAGAGCAGCCTGGAGGCCGTGACTGCGGAGCGTGACGG
>NW_008827625.1:0-1505 GCF_000691245.1 Trypanosoma grayi
CTCTATATTTATATATATATGTAGATATATGCTTTTATATATGATTATATATCGAGAGAGAGAGGGGGGGAGAAACAAGAAAAAAAAAAGAAAAAAAGCATGGGCACACAGCCACTGAGGCCGCGACAGCGCAGCAGCAGCAACCTCAGATCACAGCGAAAGAAAACCTTATGCATTGGTAACGAAAGAGAAATCAAAGATAAAGAGCGCCCAGTCGTAGTTAGGCTCGCCCCCCTATGCAGCTGCAGAGGTGCCGGAATCCTTTGGTAGGACCACACCAAGCAGGTACACAGTGTATCGCTTGAGCAGCGGGCAGGCCTCCAACAAAATGAAGGGCTTAGGCACATGTATGCACATACCACGGCAAGCAAACAAGCAGGGAAATAACAAAAAAAAAAAGAACATAGAAAGAAAATAAAATCATCGCCGAATGCAATTCACAGGGGAAAAAAAACCCGAAGTGTGCCGGCTTTTTAAGACGCAGCCTCACTCTCAATGACCTTTTGGTTCAGTGAAGGTGCGTCATGTGACCACACAAGTCAATGTGAATACCCGGTCACCGCTTCTATCGTTATTTTATTTCATCTTCCCCCAAACCACTTCTTTCTGCGTCGCCATCACACGTAGCTGCAGCGCGCCAGAACGTCTGCAAGTCCGCCTGCTCAAAGCCTGGCCCTGCAGCACGGCACCTGCGCGCACCGCTGCGCTGGAACGTCTTTGCGGCGCCCACATTGATCACCAGCTCCTTTCTGATCACGCCCGCGACGAAATCACTCTGGCCAAAGCCTTCTCCCCATAACTCTGGGACATTTACAAAGAAGTACGTTCGGACGGCGTCGTCATCATCGATGGTGCCGCTGCGAATGCGCACTCCTGCAGAATTGGGCGTAGTCGGGCAGTTGCCGCCAGAGGGATGCAAGTGCCCAGCAGCAGGCACTTTTGTAGTGGAGTGTATCATTATGTGCGGGGAGCAGCGAAGGAAAAGCTGTGTTTCTGCTTGGGTTTTCATAGATGCTTTTACTACTTCCGCCTCCAGTGTCACCGATGAGGTTTGCGCTGGTGTGGCACTGGCGGCCACATCGGTACTATGCCCCCAACTGCCGCTCCCATCAGACCCAATGGGTGGCTGCCGAGCATATTGGGGAAAAGAGGCCATACGCACACGTGGGCGAACCGGTGATGGTGCAAGAATGCCTTGGCACGCCAATTCACTGGCGGCGCTGTTGGTGCTCGTACCTATGGAGATGCTGTCACGGTGAAACGGGTGCTCGCTTCTGGTGGGCCGCCGTGCTAACCATCGCCGGCCGGTAACGTAGGGGTCACTCCAAATTGCAGTAGCAGTATCAGAAAATTGACAATCACGTATCGCGTGGGGACTGTTGTTCATGCAGAAAACGTTCTCACTTTCCTTGGCAAGCAGAATATTGTGTCCAGAGACAACTTCACTCTACTCACAGCTAAAAAAAAAAAACTACGGTTAATCTAAAAGCAAACAATTTTCCCCC
>NW_008827626.1:0-1502 GCF_000691245.1 Trypanosoma grayi
ACCAATCGGCTTGCCCTTTACCGTCAGACCATTTCCATGCACGCACCGCGAATCCTCGCGAATCAGACTCCCAGGCATCTTGCTCTCAGTGCCATCAATGCAGCTGAAGCCTGTGCTCGCCACAATAATGGGGCAGTAGTCCATCATGTCCTCCCGCCTGCCACCAGGCATCTTGTTGTCTTTAGTCATCTTAAAATAACTGTATATCTCGGGAATTTTAGTATGATTCTCAATGACGCACGTTCCCAACGCCTGGCGGTCAGACGTGCACCGTAGTTTTTTGTCAGTGGAATCAGTGCAGAACATGCTGGGGTATGGAGTCTCACCGTTTACAACGCACTTCGTCACCCAAAGAAACTCACACTTGGCGTTCTTCCCCCAGCTCATCGTCTCTGCCTTCGAATAGTCAACACTGTAATACCCCAGGCCCTCGAACGCTGCAAGTGTCAGTCCAGTGTAGTGGCCAGCGCCCACAAGTCCAGCCATCAGCTCGTCCTTCGCGTGGCGCCGCTTCCAGTGGGAACTCAAACCGAATTTCTCCAAACCAGCAATAGGCTCCTCTTTCTCCACAGACTTTCTTCCTTTTTTCTCCCGAGTTGCCGGCAACAACACCATCTCGTCCTCCAGCTCCATACCCTCAGAACTTTTGCATCCATAATGGAGTTCCATCTGCTTCTTCACACTCTTCTTTGAAGCAAGATAGACATACCTCCCACGGAACGGTCTGGAAGATTCCTTCACCGACCCTCTGGCATTCAAGACTGCAACACTGAACCCAAGGGTGTGCGCAATCTCGTGGGCGGCGACGCGGACGGCCTGCGACGTGCGTGCAATATGGCGCGGGCTGTAGTTGATCATGCCAATTAGCGGCCGCCCATCGGTGTGCACCGCGCACATCGTTGCCCACGCAAAGGTACCATCAACAATCGGCGCAGCAGTGGCGTACAGCACCATGTCAGCATCCTTAACACCTTTCGTCTTGTGCTCTTCAGGGATTTCGAGCCGGCCACAAATAGTGTTATCACTGTAATTCGGCATAACGATGGATTTATCCAACGGCTTAACGTTCAAGCGATCCGCGTGCAGCTTCACAGCCTCGGGAATGATCGTGTGATTCAAAATATCCCACTTCTCTTGACTCATGATATCCTCCTTGGTGCAGCTCACGCCTTTCCCCAGCACGTTCAAATACGTATCCCCTACATTCTTGCATCCGGGTCTCTTTACTGAATCCAGCAAGAAAACCTTGATACGGATGGGCATGTAAGTGGAAGTGACTGACGATGAAGTAGTTTGTTGCTCAAGAACCTCGGCTGTTTCCCTCACAGTAGTGCCATGCGCTTCCGCTGCTTCAGCCATTATTCCCATTGACTGCGGCGGTTGCTGCGTTATATCCACAACATCTGGATTATCGGCGGGACGATTAACGTGATCGTAGATGCAGCGGTGGTGCTCCGTCACTGCGAGTGTGCTGCCGGCGCAGTGCACAAGGAGCAGCAGCG
>NW_008827627.1:0-877 GCF_000691245.1 Trypanosoma grayi
TCAAGAACCCTGGAAGCAAGCTCTTCGGCTTTTCGACCAGCCTCAGCTTCTTCAGCCCTTCGTTTAGCCTCGGCCTCCTCCTCAGCCCTTCGTTTAGCCTCGGCCTCCTCCTCAGCCCTGCATTTAGCCTCGGCCTCCTCCTTAGCCCTACGTTTAGCCTCAGCCTCCTCCTGAGCCTTACGTTTAGCCTCAGCCTCCTCCTCAGCCCTACGTTTAGCCTCAGCCTCTTCTTGAGCTTTGCTTCTATTCAGCTCGTCGTTATGGGCATCCACAGCCATCTCAAGGCTTTGGGATATCAGGAGATCGGTAAAACTATTCAACGCAGCACTGGAAGATTCCTTCGCTCTTCTACACTCAAGAACCCTGGAAGCAAGCTCTTNCCAGCCTCAGCTTCTTCAGTCCTGCGTTTAGCCTCGGCCTCCTCCTCCGCCTTACGTTTAGCTTCGGCCTCTTCCTCAGTCCTACGTTTAGCCTCGGCCTCCTCCTCAGCCTTACGTTTAGCCTCGGCCTCCTCCTCAGCCCTACGTTTGGCCTCGGCCTCCTCTTCAGCCTTACGTTTCGCTTCGGCCTCCTCCTCAACCTTACGCCTAGCCTCAGCCTCTTCCTGAGCCTTACGCTTAGCCTCAGCCTCTTCTTGAGCTTTGCTTCTATTCAGCTCGTTGTTATGGGCATCCACAGCCATCTCAAGGCTTTGGGATATCAGGAGATCGGTAAAACTATTCAACGCAGCACTGGAAGATTCCTTCGCTCTTCTACACTCAAGAACCCTGGAAGCAAGCTCTTCGGCTTTTCGACCAGCCTCAGCTTCTTCAGCCCTTCGTTTAGCCTCGGCCTCCTCCTCAGCCCTACGCCTAGCCTCAGCCTCCTCCTCAGCCCT
>NW_008827627.1:989-1499 GCF_000691245.1 Trypanosoma grayi
GATATCAGGAGATCGGTAAAACTATTCAACGCAGCACTGGAAGATTCCTTCGCTCTTCTACACTCAAGAACCCTGGAAGCAAGCTCTTCGGCTTTTCGACCAGCCTCAGCTTCTTCAGCCCTTCGTTTAGCCTCGGCCTCCTCCTCAGCCCTGCGTTTAGCCTCGGCCTCCTCCTCAGCCCTTCGTTTAGCCTCGGCCTCTTCCTCAGTCCTACGTTTAGCCTCAGCCTCCTCCTCAGCCCTACGTTTAGCCTCGGCCTCCTCCGCAGCCTTACGCTTAGCCTCGGCCTCCTCCTCAGCCCTACGTTTAGCCTCGGACTCTTCCTCAGCCCTACGTTTAGCCTCGGTCTCCTCCTCAGCCCTACGCTTAGCCTCGGCCTCCTCCTCAGCATCACGCCTAGCCTCGGCCTCCTCCTGAGCCTTACGTTTAGCCTCAGCCTCCTCCTCAGCCCTACGTTTAGCCTCAGCCTCCTCCGCAGCCTTACGCTTAGCCTCGGCCTCCTCCTCAGCC
>NW_008827628.1:0-1497 GCF_000691245.1 Trypanosoma grayi
CACCCCCGCGGGCGCGGCACGGCTCCGTGTACTCACGCACTGCGGCGCCCACACGCACGCGAAGCCCGTCGTGAAGATCGAGCGCGTCTGCGTGCTGCAGGAATACCGCGGCAAGGGCTGCGGCACCGCACTGATCAGGGCGCTGGAGGCGTACGCGCGCGACATGCTGCACTCGCCAGCGCTCATCCTCCACGCACGAGTGAACTCTAAGGAATTCTACACCCGCCTCGGCTACAGTGCGAAGTCGGAGGTGTATATGGAGGCTGGCAAACAGCACCTCACTATGGCAAAGCTGTAGCGTGTGTGCCTGCGCTGGCTGCGTTCTGCAGCTGCGATGCATTGTGTGATTCAACACAGCTGCTGGAGGGCGTAGTGTCGTACCACAGTTGCAATCGATAAGAGTATCTGTCTGAACTGCATCTCAGTGCTTAACTATGCTGTGCAGGGATGACGGCTAACATGCTGCTTTGTGTGGGGGCTTGGAATTCTGCGGGTTTCTCGTGCTGCAGTACCGTTTACTCTGCTCTTGTGGTCTTTCTGTTTCTGTCACACACACACACGCACACACACATATGTATGTATCACACCGTTCGTTTGTCTGTATCTCTTTTTTCCGCTCTCTCGCCTTATTTTTTTATTTTTATTTTCCTTGTGCGGTAGAACGCGGAGCAGCAGGAGCGCTCTCTCGCATGCATCGTCCTGGGCGGCTGGGTGCGCCGGGCCCCGCTAGCCGCGCACGGCCGGAGCGTGCTGTACCACAACGCGTGTGGTCAGGCGGACCATTACAGTCGCAGAGCCGCACTGTAAAGTCGTCGCATAATCAGCCAGCCACAGCCACAACGACGACACCAACAACGGCTCCACATTCTGCTTCGTATCCACTACGCTGCAGTTCCCTGATGGCCCAAGATCCAAGCGACAGCACGCCGTCCTCGCCCCTGCAGTCTTCTTCCTCGCTCGTCCAGCAGCAGCAGCAGCAGCAGCAGCTCAGTGGAGTGGGCAACGGGGCCCTCCCTGTGCTGGAAGGTCCGCTGCCGGCAGAGATACGGGAGATTATCTACAGCCACTGTGATGGCGACACAGCAGATGTGGCGGAGCGGCACGCCAGGCGTCTGCTGAGCACAAACCGCCGCGTTCGTGTGTACCGTGAGGAGCTGCAGAGTGCAGTGGAGGAGGTGGGCGATGTGACGCAGCTTGTGCAGCGCCACCAGGTGGTGCAGGACGCCCTTCGGGTGGAGATGCGCGAACTGGATGCCAAAATTGAGCAGCTCGTTCGTGAGAGAAAGCTGTGCGAGCTGCAGCTGCGCCAAGAGGAGGAGCAGCAGCAGCGGAAGGAGTCAAAGCTTCGCGAGGCGAACGAACGTGTGGGTGTTCTCCGTTCGACTATAGACGCCATCACGAAGGAGTCGATGGCAGGATACGTGCTGCTGCGGCAGTTAGTGCCAAACCTACACGTTGACAACTACGTCTCATAGAGAAGTTTCGCGTTGTGGGTGC
>NW_008827629.1:0-1496 GCF_000691245.1 Trypanosoma grayi
CGGCCTCCACGCTGCCGCACGCTGCTCGCGCTCGCCACCGCGGTGCTGCGTAGCATGACGCCCGTCACCGGGTCGGCGAAGAAGCGGCGCTCCAGGCACGAGTCGATGACGCAGCGCACGTTGGGGATCGTCACAGAGCTCTCCGCGACGGTGGTCGACAGAATGATGCGGTGCGGGAACGGGCCGGTACTCTCGTCAAGCTGCTGCTGCGGACTCCCAATCGCCGTGGCGTGCAGCAGCGCCACGGAGAAGGTCCATTGCTCGTACTGCAGAAACGTCACACTTCCACTGCTGCTCGGCTGCTGGGTGGACAAACGTGCGCCGCCCACAGTTGCCGGCCGACACAGCATCTCCAGCGACTGCAGCACCAGCGATATCTCTGCAAACCCAGGAAGAAACACCAGAAGACTATCTGGGTGTTGCCGTTGTGCATCTTCTTGCTGCTGCTGCTGCTGTTGGTGAAGCCGTCCATCAGCCGCTAATCTCTGGGAGGCCACAGCAAGGCTCTGCAAGGCGAACAAGAGGAACTGCGCCAGCGCGCGTGCCTGATGGGAGTAAATGTCAGCGCCAAACCGTGTGTAGGAAAAGAAGTGCCCAAGCGACGCCGTTACACGCCGCGCCGGGATCGACAGTAGCGGGCATCCGGAAGAAGAGGAGGAGGAGGAGGAGGAGGCGGGGTGGGAGGGCGAGGATGCACCTTTCCGAGTGTCTGCCTGCAGTATCCTTGACGCCTCTAGGGCGTCGGGAAGGTCATCCAGGAAGTACTCCTCAACGCGGAACGGGCGAGTGCAGTTGCCGCCGCTGCCGCCTTTGGCGTCGCCGCTCTCATGCTGCGCATCCACCGCAGGGCCATCCACGCGAAGAATCTGCGGGGCGCATCGTGCTCTTGCTTCTCCGTTGTGTTCGCCTTCTCCCTCTGCTGCTGCTGCCGCCGCCGCCTTTTGCCGCGCGTCCCCATTTGCGACAGCCCGTGGTGTGAAGTACGCCACCATCTGCTCTACCGGAAGTGTGGCAGACATCAGCACCAACTGACGAAGCCGCGCGGAGCCGTCGTCTTCCTGTGGCCGCCCCCCTCCGTGCAGCTGCTGCTTTGCCCACGCAAGCAGCAGGTCCGTCTCCAAGTCGCGACAGTGCGCCTCATCAATGACGAGTGTGGTGGGCGATAGCGCCCCGCTGCGGTGCTGCAGCGCATTCACAATGTAACCGGGTGTCGAGAAGACGATTTCGGTCGCCGACGAGAAACACGCGTCACCACCAACGGCGTACCCAACGCGACCGCCGACATGGGCTGCGGCGTCGGCGGATGATGATGATGATGACGATGATGCCACCAGTGATGCAGTGAACTTCGCCAGCTCAACGCACGCGAGGCGAGTAGGCTGCGACACCACAATGACTACACGACTGCTCGCGCCGAACGCCGCCACGTACTCGCGCGTGCTGCCGCTGGCGGGGAGCAGCAACATCGGCGGCGGCGGCGACTCGCTTGCGCGACG
>NW_008827630.1:0-1494 GCF_000691245.1 Trypanosoma grayi
GCAGCAGTGTACACAGCCGTGCATAAGTGCTGCCGTCCGCCGTCCCCAGAGGAGTACTCACATCAGTTGTTGTTGTTGAGGGAACTGTGGGTGTGAGAGGATCGGCAGCGGCACTGTTTGTCTGGTCCGTTACGTGCACAACACCCTCTACTGAGTGAGGAAGGGCTTCACNCCACAACCAGCAGCAGCAGTGTACACAGCCGTGCATAAGTGCTGCCGTCCGCCGTCCCCAGAGGAGTACTCACATCAGTTGTTGTTGTTGAGGGAACTGTAGACGTGACGGGAGCGGCACCCAGAGTAGTAGTCACATCGGTTGTTGTTGTTGCTGTTGTTGTTGTTAAGGGCACTGTGGGTGTGAGAGGATCGGCAGCGGCACTGTTTGTCTGGTCCGTTACGTGCACAACACCCTCTACTGAGTGAGGAAGGGCTTCACTGCTCGTTGGGTCCGCTGCTGTCTCTCTCGCATCAATAGATTCTGGCTGCACAACGTTTTCGTCTTCCTTCCTTGGACCATCCTCAGTCGGCTCATTTTCGGTTTTCAGGTTCAGCGCGTCGTTAGCCGCCTTCGCCGCGTCTGCCGCCTTACCCGCTGCTGTTGTAACTCTGTCCGCAACCGTCAGAACAACCTCCTCTACCTTCCTCAGCATCTTCTCTGCTTCCTTCAGCTCCGTCTTTGCAGTCGGGATCTTTTGTTTGGCGGAGTTATCAGAACCCTCAACTTCTGCCGCAACCAAGACTAAGACATAGGCATCTCGAACACTCTCAGCTGCCTTCTTCGCGTGTCCCACAGCGCTGTTGGCGGTGCTCATTATGCTTTTAGCGCTCTCTGCCGCCTCAGTAAACAACTTATCCGCCTCAGCAGCCTTTGTCTCGGCGTCCCCAAATCCCGCTCCTGCAGCCTTCGCCTTCTGCACTGCCACCTTGGCCTTTTCCGCTGCTGCAGCGGCAGCCAAGGCGGCCCAGCTGGCATTGTTGGCCTCTTTGGACTCCTTCGCCAACAGCACAAGTTGCCACTTCGCTTGAAACAAAGCAGTCATGAGATCTTTCATTTTCGCAGCCTCAGGTACCTTTGTTATCAACGCAGCAGTATTCACTTCTCTTGCTGGTGCAGCTTCCGTTGATGGTACTTTTGCCGCTTTTATCTTATCTTTCACTGCTGTTTTTGCGGCCTCCACATTGATCCCTTCAAAGGCACTCTCTGCGGTCCTCATCACCAGCAAGGCCTTCTTCACCTGTGCATCAAGGGCGCTCGCCGCCGCTGTGGCCATTTTCGCCTCCGCCGCAGCGTCCTTCGCGGCCTCCAGAGCAAGAGCAGATGCGTCCCTCATTCGTCCCTCCGCAACCTGAGGAGGTGAAGCTCCTGCACCCCCAACCCCAGCACCAGCAGCAGCCGCAGCCATGCACAAGGACGTGCAGCAGCACAGCGCGAGGGCCAACACGCACAGCACGTGGCGCAGCATCAGCGTCAATGTAGCCTGGGACCACCTGTGTCTG
>NW_008827631.1:0-1490 GCF_000691245.1 Trypanosoma grayi
GACCTAAATGCGCCTTTCTGTATTGCCGTAGTGTCAGGAAAAGAAGAAGAAAAAAAGGAGAAACCGAGGGGGAGGCGCGCAGTGGCACTACTATTGGATGTCACGAAGAAACGAAGTATCGGAAGAGGAATATACCCACGGTGTCGCTGCACGTTTCACTGGGGCGGGGCAGCGTCATTACAAGAGTAAGACGTCACGCACAGACGTCCCACGCATGCGACTGTCGCAAGCGGCCCTTGTGGCTCGTAATCCCAAGCTCCTGTGTACCAGCAAAGAGACTGAGCGGCAAGCAAAAAACAGCAGAAAAAAAGATAAGCGGATAGAATAGATGCAGATGTAAAAGAAACGTACCTGAATAGTGTCGTAGAAGTTTATAGTTCTGTTCGAACAAAGGGCGGTGCGCGTACCGTCAAGAGCGCTGCGCCTCGACGCAGTGTCCGCTGCTGCAAGGCGGCAGGACCACACATATGCAAAAGGCAAACATTATTGGGCTATCAGCCAAAACGCTCTCGTCGTCTAGCAAGTTAGAGTGCGTGGCCATCGCAAGCGGGAAAAACGGGGCACAGACGTATATGAGCAATGAATCAAAAACAAAAAGCATGGCGCATAGAGTTCACTTCGCGAGCACATAAAGAAGACTCCCAACGCATTTGAGGAAACTCTTGTTCCAACTGCAACAGCGAGACACGCAGTCAATGTGAATAGCAGAACAGAGAACAAGTAAAAGCAAAGGGACGCCCATGAAACGTAAGAAAACGCAAAAAAGTATGAAACATCAATGCAGCTGAAGAATGTGAGAAAAACAAAGGTCCATTACAGCGAGGAAAGGTGCACATCTGAACTACCTTCGCAAGACCCACCTAACTGCTCGGGCAGAGGCACTGCTGATGTGTTCACACGTGATGACGCCACTACCGTGGGAGGCAGATCATAATTTAATGAGCCAACACCCTGTGACAATAAAGAACGAGCAGACAACCTCCTCGGTGAGGCATCACAAGAGAAACGGACAGACGCAGAAGACGCCATAACACGACTTGAACCCTCCATTGGTGCACCCGATCTCCTGGCGACGACAGGGCTCACACGCAAAGACAGGCATTTTATAATACTGGAACAGTAATCCTCATACGACTTATCACCCCTTCCAGGCACACGCAAACCCCATCGTCTAGACAGTGCGACAAGAGCATCAGCACGCTGGCATGGACTAAAAGGACTGAAAATACCATCCAACACAGAGATAATCATCTCATCCGGGGACAAACGAGTGCCACGCGAGAATTCACTGTACACATCAAAATTGTCCTCAAGGATATCCTCCATACCATGCTCCACACCAACCCGAAGAGCCGCGAAGGTGCGCCCGGGCACAGCGTTCAGCTGGTACATCTCCACAGGCACAGGCACACCCCGCAGCGGCACACCGCCAAGCGCAGTCACGTCCAGCTGCTCACGCTCAGCCGTGCTCAGCGCCAGGTACGCCGCAC
>NW_008827632.1:0-1489 GCF_000691245.1 Trypanosoma grayi
TCCCAACGTCCTGAAGGTGCCCCACGATCAGGCACGAATGTAATGGTATTGGTTCCCTCGACAAGAGTCGCCGGCCAGCCAGGATTGAGACCTGCTGGGTTGTAGTACGAGGCGGAGAGGTNATCATGAATTCCATGCTCTTATTGGTCGACAGAGGAACGTAAGAGTTTCCACCAACCGAAATACGTGTTATGACCAAGCCCCAACGTCCTGAAGGTGCCCCAAAAATAGGCATGAATGTAATGGTATTGGTTCCCTCGACAAGAGTCGCCGGCCACCCAGTAATGAGACCTATTGGGGTGTAGTACGAGGCGGAGAGGTTCAAGCCAATCAGTGGTTGGTCATTGTTAACTTCACAGGTGTATGGGATGTTGGAAGGACTGAGTATTACGCTGGGAAAGCAGTTCGTGAGTGTCACCGAGGGATCGTCGTCGGCTGCAGGCGTGGCCATTCTCGTTCGGGGGACCACGCCACCAGCCGCAGCAGCAGCACAGCGAAGAAACGGTTCAGCCACAAGCATCAGTACCAGACACAGCACCTGGATGTCTCTCAACTGCAGTCCCATAGATGCCAGTAGTCTCGTCTTCCTTCTGCCTCGACGCAGGATTGAAACAGGTTCAGAGAGGCCCATATCGCTGAGACTGCAACTGCCAATGTTCTTTGGTATCTTGCAACACTGTAGATTTGTCAACTGCGATTTCCCTTCCATGTGCCTCGTGTTCTTCGATTGCTTGAATAGATAAAACTTCTATTAGGAGCTGCTTGTCTTGGTTCCGCAAAAAAGAATCAAAACGCAGCGAATAGAACGCAGAGCATAGGCAATCAGCAACAGAAGAACTTGTACAGTGGACACTTCCCCATGCTTCTTCTATCAGCATACATACCTGATTCCTGGTGAGATCACCGTGTATTATCAGTAACGTTTTCCAAACACTTCTTTGGGGTTTCTCTCTCCCCCCTGCACCTCAGCACAGCCACTACACAGCTGCCTCAATACACTTCACACCAGCAATTCCCTCAGTGTCTGTTGCATCACTCCAAGAGACATCTCAGGTGGCCAGCAGGCCCTGAACCCGTGTCAGCGTCGTTTCACTCACCCGTCAGAAGCACATGCTGAGGCACCGTCAGCGGGGACCACGCCACCACACTGTCGCCTGCAGGGTGATTCGTATCGTTATTGTGTTGCTTGGGAAGAGGTCAAGCCCTCAACAAGAAATAGACGCACCTCCTTCCTCACTCCCCCTGAACCCAGACTCAAGTATTGTTACNCAAGCCCTCAACAAGAAATAGACGCACCTCCTTCCTCACTCCCCCTGAACCCAGACTCAAGTATTGTTACCGTCACTCACCACAAATGACCCACAAACACGAGAGGAAATCCCACCTTCACTCTGCTCCTTGAACACATGGTGAGCGCCACAAGCGTATGCAGGAACAAAAAAAAAAAAACCCCACCAACAACTTGATTCAGTGTCGACTTATGCAAGAT
>NW_008827633.1:0-1488 GCF_000691245.1 Trypanosoma grayi
AGCAGCAGCACGGCTCCGCCACGAGCCGAGGGAGGGCACCCCACAACTCCAACCTGCGGTCGGACGCGCTGAAGAAGTTGGCGGACATCGTTGCCAAGACAAAGATCGCCGGCAGAGAGGAGCCGTAGATGGGAGGGGCGGCGCGTGAGAAGAGAAGGCTGCCTTCTCTTTTCCCCCCCTCTCCTGTGGGCGTGACGATCCTCTTCTGCGCGGCCTCACTGGGGCCTCTATATACACATATAGTATATATATATAGAGAGAGAGAGATCGAGAGAGAGAGAGGGAGTCTTCATAGAGTGATGCCGTTGCTACTGTTGCCATTGCTGTTACTCTCAGGCCTCTGCGTGTAGACGAACCCGAGGAAAGAATTCGGAGACGGTGAAGTGCTGCCCAATTCTCATTTGTGAGTGGGCGTGTGCGTCTGGATGAGAAACTTATGCTGCAGCAACACACTGCGTGTGCGCCACACCTGTTCGCTCTCTCTTTCTCTCTCTCACTCTATTTTTTTTTCCTTTGGTTGCTTCTGCTGCAGGAGCCGCCTCCTTTCCCTTTCACGCAACCGAGCCGGCGAAGCAGGAGGAGGAGGAGGAGGAGGAGGCACCACTCGGCTGCCGCGTTCTCCTTCCCATTCACACACATACATACGCACACGCATTGATTGAGGTGGAAGGAGGGGAAGGGGGGAGACCGCAGGAGCAAGCGTTCAGGCGGAAGGAATAAAACGCCAAGATGGTGCGCCTGCATTGCCCTCCACCGCTGCTCGCCCCGTCGGCGCTGTGGTGCGGGAGACGCTACCGCCTCACGAACGCGAGCATATTGTCCAGCATAAAAGGCATGGCGGACGAGTCGGACGACATCACCTCTAAGCTCGTGTACGTGCGGCGCAGGCAGGAGGATGCGGTTGCGTGGGCCGTCAAGGAGAAGGAGGTGCTGGCGCAGAAGGCGAAGCGGCAGCTGGAGGCGGAGCAGCGGCAGCAGCAGGAGGAGGAAAAGCTCGAGGCGTACGTGCGAGAGGTGGCGGAGAAGTCGGGGCCCGACGCTGCAGAGGCGGCGCGGCAGCAGCTCGCGAAGGCNCGTACGTGCGAGAGGTGGCGGAGAAGTCGGGGCCCGACGCTGCAGAGGCGGCGCGGCAGCAGCTCGCGAAGGCCAAATCGCCGTACTTCCGCTCCGTCGACGCGTTTGGCGACAAGAGCGTCAAGCTGCAGCACTCCTTCTCCGGCCTCGCCGACAACCGCATCATCACCTGGTGGGAGCTGCTGTACTGGAACTACCTGCGCTACGTCTTCACGCAGGAGCGCCTCATCGCGAAGGACCGCTTCGGCAACAAGTTCACCGTGACGTGGCAGTTCCAGAAGGGCCGCGAGGAGCAGCGGCGCATGTACCGTAAGGACAGCAACAAGAGACACCTGCCGTACGGTGCCCTCGCGACGGACGACCGGCTGTGGGAGCGGTGGATGCGCGGGCACCGCGGCGACCCGCCAAGCGTCG
>NW_008827634.1:0-1486 GCF_000691245.1 Trypanosoma grayi
GGAGTGACGTCCAACACCACGTCGCTCACATCCCCGCGCTCGCACTGCAGGGCTTGTGCTGAACCAATGATTACAGCTTTCTCCGCATCTGCACTTCGCTTCTCCAGCACGTAGTCCCAATCGCCACCTTCGAACCCAACTTCATGCGTGGTGGTTACCATCTTCACTTCTACGGCCGGTCGCGGCTCGTACAGAGCCCACAGCCCACTGTACTTACAGTTGTCTAATCTTTTCTTGGCTTCGGCCACCGACTGTGCCGCAGGAAGTCGCATTTCGAAGTCCACCAGCAGGCTACTGTTCTCACAAATCATCTCGACGTTTCGTATGTGGTCCTCATCCATGCCGAACTCCTCGGCAGTGTCGCCTACAAACGCGAAAAGCATGTCGTCCTGCTTCGTTTCCAGCACGTAGTCCCAGTCCTCGCCTTCAAAACCCACATGATGCTGCGTCCATACATAAATGGTAGAGTCTTCAATGCCCTTCTGGTCAACGTCTGTGGCATCGGTACTACTACCGCCTCCCGTATGACGCGTTTCATAGAGCCGCCACACTTCGTTGTACGGATATTCAGTAAGTTTTGCCTGAACTTCACGTCTCTCAAGGGCCTTTAAGTTCTGAACCGCAACGAACGCGATGAGGCTGTTGGGGGCAACATCCAACTCCACGCTTTTTATATCATCAAAGGCAGTCCACAGAGCACGCGCTGTACCAAGAGCCAAAGCCTCCTCCACATCCATACGTCGTTTTTCCACCACGTAGTCCCAGTCTTCACCCTCAAACCCAAGCTCATGTGTGGTAATGATCATCTTTTCCTCATTTTGTCTTGGCTCGTACAGATCCCACAGATCATTGTATGGGTATTCCGTCAGTCGATCATGAATAGTCTTCCTTTGAAGGAAAGAAGAGTGCCTCAGTTTTACGAAAACAATAAGGATCTTTGGAGTAACGTCCAACACCACGTCACTCACATCCCCGCGCTCGCACTGCAGGGCGCGTGCTGTCTCGGCCGCCGCAACCTCCTCCATATCCGCACGTCGCTTCTCCAGCACGTGGCCCCATTCGCCACCCTCAAAGCCAAGTTCGTGTGTGGTGGTTACCATCCGTTCTTCACCCACAGGCTGCGCCTCGTACAGAGCCCACAAGCCACGGTACCTGCAATCTCTGAGATGATTCTTGGCATCCGCCTCCGACAGTGACGCCGGGCGGCGCATTTCGAAGTCCACCAGCAGGCTGTTGTCCTCACACCTCATCGCAACGTGCCGCACCTGGTCCTCATCCATGCCGAACTCCTCGGCTGTCTCACACACAAACGCACGTAATACATCAAGACGTTTCATGTTCAGCACGTAGTCCCAGTCCTCACCTCCAAAACCCACATGATGCTGCGCCCACACATAAGCGCCATCGCTTCCGCCGCCGATACGAGGCACGTACAGGGAGTGCACCTCCGGGTACGGGTGCGCCGCCGTCCGCTCAGAAATCTCCT
>NW_008827635.1:0-1484 GCF_000691245.1 Trypanosoma grayi
GGCACACAACGCGCGTGAAGGCGCTGCACTGCGTGGAGGGCGCCGTGTTCTCTGTGGACGCGGCCGGCGGTGTCATCGCGTGGCGTGTGAGGCACCCCGCCGAGGGTGCGGCGCTGACGCTGACGTACATCTGCAGTGCGAACTGCCAGGGGCGAGTCACGACGACGGACGTACTGCTGCTGTGAGGTGTGAAGCACGCATATGTCTGCTTGTGTGTCTGTGTGTGCGGGGGTGTATTCGGATGAGGAGGATGCCGTTTTATTTCTGCCGTTATTAAGAATGGGAAAAGGAAATGCAAAGTCCTCCTCATAGTTTGTTAAGCAACAGAATGAGCTGTGCGCATCTGCCACTTTGTGTGTGTGTGTGTTCTGGTGGGGTGCTCACTGGCTTTAACTGGCGAGTAAAGGCGGGACGAAAAAGGCACGCGGTGTGTGTGTGTGTGTGTGTGTGTGTGTGTGTGTGTGTGCGGCCAATTTCCCTCTCACTGCCTCTGCGTACTTCAGTGAGCAGCAGCAGCGGTGCTATGGTGTGCTCTCCTCTCCCGCCACTCTATGCTCTCTGCTGCAGGAAAGGAAGCAAGCGCACGATTAAAAGGGAATAAAAACAATTGCTGTTTTTCTTGGCGGTGTGCGCAGCACTCACTGTACTCTCTCTCACACGAAAAGAAACACCCACGCACGCATCGACTCATTTCGAAGGCGTGTTGTTTGGGTTGTCCCTTTCGCTTGAGTGTGTGTGTGTGTGTGTGTGTGTGTATTTGTCTTTTGTTTTTAGGCCCGGCCGCAGAAGTGGCGAGAGGCCGTCAATCAAGCAAGTGATCGAGGGAGCGTGTGTGGGCGTGCATGAAGTCGAGAGTGCTGCCGCACATCTGCACCCACCCGCTGTCGGCGGATCTGGGCGACCGGCAGAGCAGCCTGCTGCCCGGCCAGGTGCGCACGCCGCAGTTCCCGTTGCACTCGCCCCTCACTGACTGGGCCGCCACCAGCAGCCTGTGGGAGGAGGACAACGGCAGGAATAACAACAGGAACAACAACAATGACATTGGGGAGCGCGAGGACAGTCAGTACCCCCCGTCCGTCACGACGCCGCTGGGGGTGTATGCGAAGAGCGAGGTGTGGTGCACGGGTGGCAGCGCAGCCGCACCGCTGGCGGTGCCGTCCTTTACGGATGCACATGCGAAGCCACGCACCACCATCATCGTCACAGAAGCTAAATCCCCACTACCACAGCAACTTCAACAGCACCAACAACTGGAAGCTGCAGCAGTGGCAGCAACCACAACGCTAGCGACGTCCATGATGGTCGGCGATGTCGGCACGGATGTGAGCAGTGCCACTCGGGGCGGCCCTCCTGTGTCAGCGGAGCCCCACGTGGAGGCGACAGAGGACGAGGCGGTGGTGCCCGTAGCGGGTGAGCTGCCGGTGCCGACGCCCACCAACGTATCGACGCCGTCCCCCACGCCGAGCGGCACGTACACCGCGAGC
>NW_008827636.1:0-1483 GCF_000691245.1 Trypanosoma grayi
GCAGCACCGGCGGCTCGCCTGCGGCCGACGCCTCCGCCCCCGCCACGCCGCCATCGACGTCGTCGTCGGTGACGATGTCCTCCACATCACCCTCGCTATCGTCGTTATCGCCGTTGGCGGCTCTCCTGTTGATCCTGCTGCTGGCCCCGTCGTCGTCGTCGCCGTCGTCGTCACCCCCATCAGCGTCTTCCTCCTCGCTGTCGCGCGCCGTCTGCAGGCGGCGGGTGGCCGACGCCTGCGCCTCCCGCTCCCGCTGTTCCTGCAGGCGCTTCTTGTGCTCCTGCTGCCTCTGCGTCTTCTTGGCAACCACCACCACACCGTCCGGCGTGAAGGCGACGCGGCCGATCCACTTCACCACAGCGGCGGAGAACAGGTTGAAAAGGGTGACCGTGTTCGCCTCGCTCGCGTACACCGGCGCCACAACAAAAAACGCACCGAGGCCTTTGCACCATGTGTGCAGGTTCTTCGCAAAGCGATTGAAGTGCTCGGCACCATACGCGACGTCGCCAAGCCCAAATACGGCGAACTTCGTCTTGGAAAGCGTGTCACGCGGCACCCGGAAGTCGGTGTACGCGTCCTGCAACAACGCCGCGAACGCCTGCGACGACTCCGGCGCGGTGCCGTTGGTGTAGGTGCTCGCAATGAGAACAACAAGGCCGTACTCATTGCTCTCCAGCAGGTGCTCGACACTGCACTGGTGACCATTCTCTGTGAGTTGCAGGACCCTCACCTCCGGTACGGCACGCGCTGGGGTATTGTTGTTGCAGCAACCACAGCCCTCTTCCGTAGAAGCAGAAGCAGCCACAGGGGCAGCGCTGCATGCCTCTTGTAGAGCCGTGTTCAGTGTGGAAAAGAGCTTGTGCGCCAATTTGCACGCCGTGTTGGACTCTGTGGCGTAGGCGATCAGTATCTTCTTGACACCTCGCCTCTCACCGCAGCTGTTACTCTTATCACCGTTATTGCTGCAACAACGGCATCCGTGTTCAGCCAATGTGGCGTCCGAAGCCTCCGTTCCCTCTGCCGCCTTTGACTGCTGCAGGGACTTCTGCGCAGCGCGGCGTCCATCCTGCCGCTCCCTCGTTTCAGCGGACCAGCGGCTCCCCAACAGGCCGAGGAACACCATTGCCACGGTCCCAAGCGCGATGAGCAGCCCCTGCCAGAGCATCTCAAGGAGGAAAGCAGGCATTCGCGCCGCCTCCCACTCACACCCACTCTTTTCCTACAGCACTGACGGCACAAGCGGCGTATGCGCGTGCGTGTTGTGTGACGTGAAGCGCAACACAACAGAGCAGATTCGAATTGAGCAAACGGAAGGAGAAAAAGAGACCAGGGTTATAAGCCACGACAGGTATGGGGCGTCTTGGATTGGCACACAGGCGGCGCCCCCCCCTCCGCCTAAAGGAAAAAGGGCACACAACAACCAAACAGAAACAAAGACGAAAAAAGAAAATAAATACAAAAAGCCTATATATATATATATATA
>NW_008827637.1:0-1482 GCF_000691245.1 Trypanosoma grayi
GCTGGTGCCTCTGTACGGTGCGCGGCTGCAGCTCCTGCGCAGTGATGGCCTCTTCGCACTGCAGCGGCTTCTTCCGCCCGGCGCCGCGGATGTGTGCGTCGCGCCGATGCCAGTGCCGTTTTGGGCGGGGGGCAGCAGCCACCGGCGGCTCGTGACGCGTGACTTTCTCTGCGCGGCACACCGTGTGCTGAGGCAGCGCGATGACCCCGCTGACCCGCGCGGGTTTGTCACCTTCACCGACGCCTTGCCACTCGCTGATTTCATGATGGAGCAGCTTGAGGAAAGCCGTCTGCTTGTGCCGTGGACACGGAAGAATCCTGCGGAGACGTACGCGAGGTGGCTGCCGCTGCACCAGGACCCCTCATCTCGTGAGTTCCCACAGCAGCGCCTTGGCGACATCGTCTCGCTGGCCGCCTCGAAGAGCGGACCGACCTCTGCGCACGCCGCAACGTATATTGAGTCACTCGACTACAAGCGGCGCCATTACCGTGCACTGTCTCCCCCAGACGGAGAGTAATGAGCTCTTGTTGTTGTTGTTGTTGTTTTCTGCTGTTGTGGTTGTGTCCTGCTCATGTTGCAGCCGCAGCGATGCTGCTACTGCTACTTCCACCATAGGAATACGCACAAAAAAACTAACAACGCCAGACGTGAGTACGGGGGGCGGAGGGAGATGTGGCAGCTGGTGCTGCACCGGGTCTTCCTACCTCAGTGTCTTTCTCCACCACACGCATACGTAATACATATGTTGCGTATAGCTAAATACATTTTTCGTCCATCGCGCTCCCTTATTACTTTCATTTGTGTGTGTGTGTGTGTCCCTATTATATGAGAGCACAAGCGGCCACCATGTACCGGAGGAATGTGTGTGTTGTTATTTTTAATGAGGAGGTCCGTTTTCTCGGATGTCAGCGCATCCACGAAGAGCGGTATCAGTTTGTGCAGGGTGGAATAGAGGACTGGGAGGACGACACCCTTCAGGCGGCGTACCGTGAGGTGGAGGAGGAGATTGGACTTCTACAGGAGGACCTCCACTTCGTTGGTGAGATACTCCCCCCGAGTGGGGACCCACGCGAGTTCCGCTATACACTTCATCAATCATCTAACTTGCGACGCTTTGGCTACGTGGGCCAGGAGCAGCGTCTCATGCTCTTCTTCACGACATCGAATTCCATTAAAAAGGTGCGCCTGATTCCACCAAAGGAGACTCGCGCTCTGCAGGAGTTCTCCTGTGTTAAATGGATGACGATCGAAAACATAATTGAGCGTTGCCCAAGAGAGAAACGCCACATATTCGTTGCAGTGGCGAAATTGGCTCCCCCCTTGGCGAAGGCCTTTCTACAGAAACGATCAGCCCTCTGAGTAATTGGGGTGTGATGGGGTAGGCCTGATTCCCCTGGGGTTTGCGGTGTGTGCACCCCTGCAGTTGAAGTGCGAAGCTTATTTTCTCTCCGTGTTTATCACTTTCTTCCTCTCTCTCTCTCT